>NC_056726.1:55637236-55937236 GCF_019279795.1 Protopterus annectens
TATGTTAGCACATCACCACTGTCCCAAATGTTTTATTCTTCCCTTTTTAACACAGACCCTGTTAGCGTATGTCAATACACCAGTGTCTTATTAGCACCAGAGTGCCAAATATTCAATCTGTAGCATTACACCAATTCATATTCACGCCCACCTTGATCCTAAAGCAATTTGTACTGTCCAGCATAGGCATACATTTAGTAATTAACTACAACACATATTTTATTCATTTAGCCATGGCAGACATGGAAAAGTACTTCCCTGAAACAAACCAAAAAAACTTGTATTTAATGTGAGTAATGAAAGCTGAGATGGTTCATCGCTAACCAAACATTAGGGCATCTCTTCTTTTCCTTGCTCCCTACTTTGCCTTGAGCAGCACATCCTAACTTTTACACTGTATGCTAAGAGCCACCCCCACCAGGAGTTTGCATTCTTTATCTGAAGAGATACTTTGAAGAAACCTACACAAAACATCCTGTTACATGAGTGCTGTCACTTGTTACAGTATATCCCTGAAGCAGAATACATTCTATCTTTGCATGTCAGTCTGCTCAGAGCTGATCACATTTACTCCTAATGCTAACCTGAAATGTACTTATATTACTTAAGTAACGGACCCATGAGTGATGTATAAATAATACTGCAAAGCCCACATTACAGTCACTGAATACACACATTTCTACTTTGCAACAACACAGAAAGATGATTCTACCTGCAATATACTAGGCAGTCGAAGTGACTGATCTCATCCCATTCGTTATCTCCTATAATCCTCCCAAATATCCTTGATGGCTGTGACAGACAGGATAAACACAACTGGTGTCAATGCCATATCTGGCTGGAAAGCGTTGAAAGCAGGTACAAAGTTAAGCAAGGTGATTGTTTATTGTAACACACTGTGCTCCTTATAGTATATTTCATTTTTGCTCCTTTCTTGGCCTTGAAACTGTGCCTTACTAACTTTTTGACTGTACTGTAGTTTATAAACATTTGTATTGTATTTACTGTATTTGCTGTACTAATCTTTGTGGAGATTTTCTCCCCGAGCCTCCGCTGAAAATGGGATCCATGCCCAGTCGGACTTTTCCAGTAAACAGATGTAAAATAAATAAATAGTGTAAACAAGGTAAATGTTGGCTAAAGCAATAGAATTGCTTGACAAGTTTTTCGGCAGAAAGGACAGAACAGTATTAACAGAAAGCTGGCTGTGAAGGCACAGTTTACTTCAGGTTTTCATATATGATCTGGCTGCAGCTCTTGAAATACAGTTACACTGTGAGGATGATTGGCTGTGACCATTGTTGCAGTGGTAGTTCTTTTTCTTTCCTGTTTTTTTTTTTTTTTTACATATATTGTAAAGTGTGAGCAGATTAGGTAAAACATTTGTTTTTGTAACCCCTCTCAACTGTCCAAATTTCTGCAGAATATCCAGAGATTATGCCTCTTATTTTTGGTCTGTTCCTCATAAAGGTTGTGGTTTTCTTGCAAATCACTGAGGGTCAAACCCACTAAATAATGGTATACATTTGAGTTTCAGACTTTATATCCTTCAGAAAATGCATGCAAACACAAATGTTCCAACTCAAGCAACTTTCTTTGTTTATAAAAGCAATGTTTAAAATCTTTCCATATTTTTGAACCTTTGTCTCACCCCATTATTGTAGCATTTGTCAAGATTTTTTATGTTAATAGGTTGAGAGATGTAGAGGAGCTAGTTCTTGTGCTTCACCGTATCTGTGGTGCCCACTCTTACAAGCACAGCTTGTAAACTGCTTTTGGCAGTAGAACTTTTGGTGCTGCTGCTTGTGAACAGTTGAACTGCGGGAATCAGTTAACTTTACTAACCTTGTGAAATGACATGATCTTTGGTGTTCACCTCTGACTAGCCATGCTTTTAAATTACAGAACAGAAAAAGCAGCAACAAATGTTGTACCGCCAAAACTGGTTCAGTAGTCGAGAAAATATCAATCAGAGTTTTGTTGCTGGATGCCTTACAAGGACACCTGAAGACTGAAGAACACAAACTTGTTTGTGTGAAAAGAAGCTGTAATGGTTTGGATGGTGAGGGCATTATAAGGCTATACTAGCACATGATCAGTTCATGAATCATGGGAGTTGTATTCAAATATGAAGTGCGAACGGATGAGGTAAAACATTTAATCTTTTTGAAGTGCGAATGGATGAGGTATATCATTTCATCTTATGTTGTCAGTCTTCATTTTATCCTCACAAATGGGTTTGTATCAGATCCGTTGGATCTGTCTCGGCCAGTGCTACAGCTCACAGCCATCGGATCTCTCAAGCTTCTCCCTTACCCACAATGCACCCCGCCAAATACCTCAGATCTCATTTGCCATTCTAGCTAACAGACCTGGTCTACAAGTCTGTCTTGAGCTGTATTAGATAAGCAAAGTTTTTTTCTTAAATTCTTCTATTAAACATTTTTTCTCCATAGTTTACCTTGTAACCTTTTAGTCTTTACTGTTTTACTGTTGGTGGTTTACAGTCTTCCTCTTTTCTGTATTCTCCCTTGCCCATATGACTTAGTTGTATTTCCGACATACCATTGTTTGGATTTCCTTGCCTCCTCTTCTCATCTACTGGACTTGAGGGCTGTAATCTTTTCCTCTGTTCTTCTTCAGTCTACTTTCACACTTGGTACTGCTAGATACTATTGTTAGTATCTCCCTCTTTCTTACGACTTGGTTGTAGTTCTTCTTACCATTGGTGGTATTTCTTTTCCTTCCTTCTTCAACCTGTTTAAAAAAATGTTACTGTTTTCATTTTCTTATCTTGAATTTTGGCATATTGTTACTGTGGAAATATACTTACACAATGAGCACGATGAATGTCAAACCTGTGGATTGAAGAAATGTTCCAAATGTGGACATAAGTTGCCTATCTTGGATGCGCACTCCATTTGTTTATACTGCCTGGGTGCATTACACTTACAGGAAGATTGCTCGATTTGTCACTGATTCAATCCGTGAGCCTTACCTGAATGTAAAAATAAATTAATATTAAAAGGTCTCCTTTCTTCCGTCTTTTGGAGAAGCCATATCCCAGTCTCCTGGGACTCTTTACAGAAATGGAGTGCTAAACATCCAATCTCAACCCCGGGTCAAAAGAATATGAAACGTTTTGGATCTGACTGCTCCTTTGGATCCTACAATTTCTAAAACAAATACTACAGTTCCGGCTCAAAGTCAGTTCAGACACAACCTTCAGAGACACTTTGTTGTCCTCGTTCTAGATATTCTCTGTCGGTTGACCCCAGTTACCAGACAAGCTTCTATCTTCCTTTTTGCAGAGACCAGCATCTTCCCTCCATTTATTCTGCTTGTTCTTTTAAAAGTCTCACAGAAGAAGATCTGGAGAGAGTGGTGAGGAAGAATCTGTCAGCTTAGGGGCAGATTGGTCTTCCCTCGGCATCTATCCCTTTAGGTCAGGTGGTCCGACCTTCCACCACACCAACCTTGCAAGTCCCTACTCTGACACCATCTGCTGTCTTAGAGTTTTAGGATCCCAGTCATCTGGATCTATCAGTCTCGGATCCAAGAATCTCTGTATCTTTGGATCCAACATCTCTGAGACCTCCTAATATTTAAGATCAGGAAAGCTCTTGGAGCTGATGCCTGCCTGCTGGGTCCAAGGTGTAGCCTTTGACTCCGAAGTTTTTGGAGCTTTCTGTTCCTCAGCTCCTCAGCGCTGGACAGTTCATCTCTGGCTTCCTCCTCAGAGGCGATGCTGACAGATTAGAGAGAGGTGATGATTCGGAAACTCACTTTCTCAGTCAGAGCCTCACTCTCTGGCTACTTCAAATTTTGCCTTTGAGGCTGCAAACAGAGTGTTCACTGCCTTGGCAGCCCAGATGGAGCCTTCTCCCTCAGATCCTAATTATTCTGTGATGCCCCAGCATCTGGAGCCTCAACTACTCCCTCCACGGGGGACATCCTGTAGTGAATCCTCAGGTTTCCTCTCAGTTAATTTTTATTTCTTCTTCTGAGACTTCACCAGAAGATCCCACTAAGGTGGTACCCAGGAAAAGGATGTGCAAGAGGAAGCACCTAGACTCCCGACAGGAGTCCATCACCAAAGACAGGATTTCAGTGAAAGCAAAGGGTCCCCATGGTCATCTCCTGAAGATGTTGCCTTTAGAGACATACCAGAGAATCTGAAACATAGAGGTGGCTGGACATCCTCCAACCATACGCCAGAGGAATCTATTCTCCTAGAGGCTTTTGGTACAGGGTGACTCCGCCCGCTGATGAGCTCATAGAAATGCTGTCTCACCGGCCATGGAAGGAGCCTGACTCACAAGATAATGGCACCACCAGCAGGCAAACAGTTTTGGAGGAAAGGGATCCCAGTTGATGCCATGGTTGTTCTGGTGGCCACAAAGAAGGAACTAGCCGATAAGAGTTCTACTGTCCATCCCCCCAACAGTGAGTCATTGGAGATGGACAGACTGGGGAAGCATGTCTTTGATTCAGTGATCACTACTTTAAGTTTGCTGAACTATCTGGCACTTCAGAGAGATTTGAAAAAGGGTTATCAAATAGTCTCTCAAGAACCGTATCTGCAGAGGTTAAGTTTTTAGTAACTTCTCATTTGGCAACCCTACAGGCTATTTCCAATAGCTCTATGAGGTTAATTTCCAGTGTAGTGGAAGTAACCTCAAGAGCTGCAGATTCAGGCATGTCCATGAGGAGGCATGCGTGGATGCGCTTATGTATTTTTCCAAAGCCATTCATGTCCAATTTCCTCAGTGCTCTCTCTAATGGAACAAGATTGTCCCTGCACCAGAGAGCCTGGATAGAATTAACAAAAGATACTTTGGTGCAAAGAATTGTATCCAGAGTTTATACCATTTTCCCTTACACCCCCAATTTTCAGGAAAATCCCTGATGATTAACCCAGTCAGAGGGATCAAGCAGCAATTCAGATTTGAAAGCTGATAGAAAAAAAGAGTCATCCAGGAGGTCATTCCAAACCGCATAGGATCAGGAACTTACTCTAGGTTCTTTTTAGTGCCAAAAAAGACAGGGGACTGGACAACAATTTTGAGTCTCAAATCTAAACAGATCTGTCCAGCAAATAAAGTTCTGGATGGTCACGATTCAGTCTGTTCTTCCTTTTCTGGGCAAGGATGACTGGATGTGCTCGATAGGTCTTCAGGATGCCTACTATCACATAAAGATGAACAGGTGGTCCAGGAATTACCCACACTTCCAGCAGGGAGCCAGTTATTACCAATTCAGAGTACTGCCCTTTGGACTCACCACAGCCCCCCAGGGTATTTACCAGATCCATGGCAGTAGTAACAGTACACCTCCGACTGCAGGGATTATGGGTATTTCCCTACCTGGATGACTGGCTCATTACTGCCCCAACCAGGCATCAGCTCCTACAGTCAAGAGATCAGGTTCTCCACACGTGTGCTATCCTAGGAATAACCATAAATTACAAAAAATCACAACTCCAGCCAAATCAGACACTGGAATTTATTGCATCACTGCTCAACACAAACATGGCCATTGCTTCCCTTCCACCTCACCGAGTCCTAACTTTAAGGTCACAGGTCAGGAAGGTTGTAGAAAATGCATCAGTCTTAGCCATCACAGTCCTTAGAACTCTGGGCCTCATGTTTGCAGCAATAACCTTAGTTCGTTGGCCACATTTTACATGTGGGTCCTACAGTGATGCTGGCTTACCTGGTGGTCAGGCTTCTATCAATCAGTGTATCAGATAAAAATTACCAACACATGCAGAAAAGACCTTTATTCGTGGATCGAGTCTGATCAACTGCTCCATGGCTGTCCATTCATTCCCCAACAGTCCAAGGCTGTAGTGTCCACGGATGCTTCCCACACAGGGTGGGAGGCATTATCTGGGGGGGAGGACAGTTCAGGGTACTTGGTTCCCCCAAAGAGGTCATTTTGCATATAAATGTTATAGAGATGAGAGCAGTGCTGTTGGTGTTGCGAGCATTTCAAAAAGTTCTTCCCTCTGGGACAGTTGTGATTCATACGGACAAAGTTGTCTGTTATCTGGTACATCAGCAAATAGGAGGGAACCAGATCTTGCCCACTGTGTTGAGAAACACTCAGGGTCTGGCAGTGGGTGATCTCTTCAAACCGCGTTCTTTTAGAAATGCACATTTCAGGGAGATCCAACGTGATTGTGGACAAACTGAGCAGGTGCATACTACTTCCACATGAGTAGTCCTTCAACGAGAAGGTGGCGGAGGAGATTTTGTGTTATGGGGAAAGCCATGATGGGATCTTTTTGCTTCTCCCCTAAACAACAAGTGCAGCAACTACTTTGCCCTGATTCCCCCATGGGGAAAGTCACTGAGGGATGCTCTACTTCACGATTGGCCTCCTGGTCTACTTTATGCATTCCTGCCAACTCCATTGATTCCAACATTTCTGCAGAAAGCTGCCAGGTCAAAGAGCACAGCAATCTTCATTGCCCCCTACTAGCCTCAACAAATTTGGTTTCCCTTCCTATGGCCTTCACCTGGTTCAACCACCACGGAACCTAGATCCGACTGCAGACCTCCTGTCTCACCCAACGGGCATATTGTGCCCAGATATACTAAACCTGTGCTCTCATCACCTGTCCAACATATAATCCTGTCTTTCCATAAACCTTCGACAAGGAAAACATATTCTAGTAAATGGAAAAGGTTTGCCATTTGGGCTCAGCAGCATAACTCTGACCCCTTTTCAGCCTCTATTTATCATGTTTTTGATTTCCTTGTTCAAGCGGGCCACGGTGGTGCAGCGGTTAGCATCGTCACCTCACAGCAAGAGGTTCTCCCATTCGATTCTCGGCTGGAGTGCCTTCTGTGTGGAGTCTACATGTCCTCCCCGCAGTCAAGTGACATTTTAAAGACATGGAGGTAGGTGCGTGCGTGAATGGGTGTGCCTTCTTTGAAGGTTGGCCGTCAGGCTAGCAACTCGGCACCATAAAAATCCAGTGCCAATCATTAGCGGACAGGAGTTCCACTGTGGCACCCCCTAACCGGGAAAAGTCAAAATACATTACTTAGATTTCCTTGTTCACCCTTTTCAAAACGTACTAGTTGTATAAAAAGAATTATAGAGTCTAGGAAGTCAGAAATAATGACGTCATTGTTTGTTAGTTACATTAGACCCAAACTTGAGTATGGAATAACAATATGTAAACCCTCCTTGAAAACAAGCATGAGTAAACTGGAAAGAGTATAGCAGGAATATACCAAGGGCATCCATGGATGTGAAAATTAAAGTTATTGTGAAAGACTAAAATGTCTGAACTTTGTACTGTGTCTCTTACAGATATCTAAGAGATCTTATTCAGGTATAGAGGGCATTTAGAGACAGCTGCCTCTGGAAATGTTTGGGTTTTCAAAAGTTACTAGAGAATCATCAGACAACCTATGTAGAAGATTCTGTAGGAATGAAAAGTGTACTAATTGGTTCTCTGACAGAGTAGCCAATGCATGGAACAGACTAACTAATTACATTAAAGCAAGTACTAGTTTAGATATTTTTAAGAACAGCCTGGACACTTATTATGGGAACAAGTGTTTTGGTATATTAGCAAGCTAGAAGGGCATTAATGCCAGTGCTTGAAATGTGTATGTATGTACCTCAACCATTAGGGTACAGTTGGCAGAAATTTCTAATTACTATTCAGGAATGGTGCACCTTTAGCTTCTCACAAGTTGAGCAAGGCCTTCTTAAAAGGGATACTCCTTTTAAAGACCCTTCACCTCCACGGCTCTCGCATAACCTCCCTTTGAACCAACAAGTGGAAGACCACTTTCTTGGTTGTCATCACTTCTGCAAGAAGAATTTCTGAGATCCAAGCACGATCTTCTAAACCTCTTTACTTGTTTTTTTCACAAAGATAGAGTGACCTTACGTACCAATCCAATCTTTCTTCCAAAGATGGCATTTGAATCCAACAGAAATAGCTACATCACTTGCCAGTATTTTTTCCTAAACTTACCAACAAAGGGTCATCTTACATTTACTGGATGTTCTTAAACGGTTTCATTTCCATCTTTAGAGAACAGAAAGAATCAGAAAAGTAGACCAAATATTTGTTTCCTTCTCTGGACCAAAGTTCAGAAAAATGGTTTCTAAAATTACTCTATCAAAGTGGTTAACAAATTGCATCTCCTTTGTCTGTAATAAATTAAGCAGTTGTCTTACATATCCTTTGAAAGCACACTCCACTAGATCTGTGGCTACTTCCACAGTTTTCTAGTCTAGGATGTCTGTGGATGACATTTATGCAGCAGCAACTTGGGCTACTCCTCATACCTTTATCACTCATTACAAATTGGATCTGGTCTCCAGAGGTGGGGCATCATTTGATTCTATGGTGCTCAGGAATATCCTTCCTTGAATCCACCCTGGATTCAATTATCTAGGGACGCTGTTCCATTCGTGAGGATAGAATGAGGATTGAGTACATCAGATAAAGAAGTTATGTATTTACCATAACGTTCATCTGTGTTGTTGATCTTCATTTTTTCTTCACATCCCCTCCCACCAACACCCCCCCCATCCATGACTTGTTGAGGAACAAGCAGATATGACTTTGAATCTGGCTTTTTATATTTCTCTCTATCCTTTTACATTATATACCAGCAAACAAGATCTCTGGTATTTGGCAGGGTGCATTGTGAGTAAGGGAGAAGCTCAAGAGATCTGGTGGCTGCTAGCTGTAGCATTAGCCAAGTCAGATCTGACGGATCGGATCCAAACGCATTCGTGAGGAAAGAATGAAGATGGACAATACAGTTGGAACGTTACAGTAAGTACATAACTTCTTTTTTCCACATCCCCTCTCAACTGTCCAGATTTCTGCAGAATGTCCAAAGATTATGCCTCTTTCTGGCAAATCACTGAGGTTCAAAGCCATTAAATAATGATATACATTTGCATTTCAGCTTTTACATCTTTCAGACAATGTGTGCTAATACAAATGTTTCTATTCTAGCAACTTTCTAAGTTTATAAGAGCAACATTTAAAATCTGTCCCTATTATTGGACCTTTGTCCCACCCCATTATTTTAGCCTTTGTCCAGATTTCTTGCATTGATAGGTTGAGGTATGGGAGGAGCCAGTTCTTGTGCTTCATTGTATCCCTGTTGCACACTTTTACAAGTGCAGCTTGTGAACTGCTTTTGGCAGCAGAACCTTTGCTCCTGTGGCTTGTGAAAACAGTTGAACTGTGGGGATCAGTTCATTTCAGTAACCTTGCAAAATAACATGATCCTCGCCGTTCAGTTGTGATTATCTGTGCGTGTACATTACAGAACAGAAGAAGTAGCAGCAAATATTGCACCACTAAAAAGCAGTAAAGTAATCAAAAGGTTAGCGGATACAGTGGGGAGCTTTAGCATCCCTCGCCTCCCCCCCTCCCTGTCCTATGGTTCCAGCGCCCTTGTCTGCACACTGAAATCTGGATTTAATGGGGCAAATCGGAAATTCGTGGTGCCTTATTATTTTGAGCCGAAAACCAAGAAATGCTGAGGAATTTGGTACTTTTGAGAGGTATGACTGTACAGATAGTTCCTCTGAGCTTCCAATACTCCTAATTATATTTCCAGTTGTCATTTTAGTTTGTTTAGTGGTAGATGATCATTTAAGCAGTGAATTATAAAATTGTAGTTGCTCAGCTTCTGAAGTAGTCTTGTAGCATGAAGCAGAGCTAGCCAAGTACCATGTCACACCTAAGAGCTGCTTAAGTTAAAAATTTGTGATAATGCTTTACTGCTGTTATAATTAGATTGTATTTTTAATTTCATTGTTCAAATGATATGTTTAGTTTTCTTAACATTTTTTTGCCAAAGGATTCCATTAGCAAGGCTTTGAGAAGAACCTAACTTGTATGACTTGAACGTTATTAATTTTCAGGTGCACAATGCACATTAATACCATGATGGCCTGTAACTCCTTAATATTATGACCCTTTAGTGGGGGGAGGGGTTTAGTAGTGCATACATTTATTAGTTGGCGTACCCACATTGACTTCTAACAGTGAAGAAAGAAGTGGAACATGTGACATGGATATATATATATATATATATATATATATATATATATATATATATATATATATATAGTCATTTGTTTCTCAAGATGCTGATCTAAACAGGCCAATTTAAGTTGCAGCTCAGGTGAAAGGCATTGTATCAGTAAAAGGAATGTGAACTTTTAACATTTAGCATTTCTACTCTGGTATCTAAATAGTTATATTTAATAAGTGGTCAGCATGAGAATATATCATAGTGGCACACCACTGCACAGCTTAGTAGTTTGCTTTGTAGGAAAAGTTTGTTTCTTTGAATTAAAAAAATGCCAAGCTTGAGACATTACGCACTACGAAATAAAATGTACATAGCTCAACATATACTGTTCAAAGGTAGAGATTTAGACCGTCGTTTTTGCAGTATCCAAAGACACTGACTAGATAAGAAAGATATACTTGGTTGTCATATATCGTGATTGGGTTGTTAACCTAAATTTGAAGTATATTAAGACAGAGGCCTCTTGTGGTCGAGCAGAAAGATGGCCATAGCCATCTGTCCCTAATGTTGAAGATGTAATTACTGCCTAACATTGTTTCCTGGTTTAATTAAACTGTTAAAAGATACTTTGCTGTCTGCCCTGAAGTTTTACTGTGCTTTCACTGATGCCAGTCTGGTTGCTAGTTGTTTGATGCTCATTCATTTTCTGTAGAAAGCCAATAAGCCCTCTTAAGGAGAAGCATTGATACTCTGATTTAGATGACAAGGTTATCGTACAGAATTTGTCTGAAACAGTCAGCAGTTTCTGTCTGTTTTAGGTTTCTGCATTTGGAGCAGTAAATAGTCTTTCATTGTAACAGCATGAGTTTGAGTTAAATAATCTGATGAACATTGTGATCTTCATGTTTACATCTGCTTAAATATTGCTGACATAGATTTCCATAAAGTATGGCCGCGGATCAAGATAACTAAAACTCTTTCAACCTGTAACCCCCATGAACTCATACCTAGGACCATCAGAAAAATCACAGTAGAAGGTTTCAGTTCATAGCTTTTAGATTGCACAAAGTTCACATCTTTAAGGAAGCAACACACAAATTTACACCCTGGGTTGCGTGAATGACTCTGTAGTAATACTAAATCTGGTAAGATCCTTATTCCATAGTTCATAATTCATGGTACTTGTGTTCAGGTTAGAGATCATGTTAGAATAGACTCCACATTTGCACAATATTCTAAAAGGCCAGTCCAAGAATCTAGTGACATCTTAAATGTATTCATAGAATTGGAGTTGTGTATATAAATTGGTAGTTTATTCCATAACTGAGCAGTACTGTAAGAAGCAAATTTGTAATGTCTTACAGTTCTACAGTGGCCAAGATGGTAACAAAGATTACTACTGGGTAATCATCTTTTGGAACGAGTTAGCCACAAACCAAGTGGTATTCATAATTTCTCATTGTATAAGTCTGCCTTTTACAAAGCAGAGTGGAAAATAAGCCTGAGAGTTGAAGTCTGTTGTAGTAGTTAAGATCTTAAACATAGGCATCTAGTAAAGTTTCTACGTATTTCCTATTGGAACGTTAAATCACCTTTGGAAAAGGAGCAAAAGATAAGGTAAAGTTTGACGTGTTAATTTGCTTGACATAAGTTACAAATGATTTTGGTCTTTAAATAAGAAAGTACTTATAATAGAAGTGTTCCTAATAGTGTCTTGAATGATTTTCTTGGGCCCAGGGTCTTGAAATTAAATGTAAACCCTCTCCCATTCAGCTGCTTTATTACACTAGAATGGTAGGTAATGAACATGCTATAATAGTTGATTTCATTAGTAAACTCTGATCTAACTTGATAGGATCCCAGCTACGTTTTTGGCAGTCCAAATGCTTTTATGTACAGGCAGAAAAGAAAATGCCATGTTAACAAGTGCTGGCCATAAACAGCATCCCTGAATGAACATCAGTGTAGTCCAAAATAGTAGCTGACAGTTTTATATTAATTTGCCCATGAGAAAGCCAGGAGTTAATCCAATTTAATGTTAAGATATTAGGAAAAAGTTTCAATGTACATTCTTTAAGGTATTAGGAACAAGTTTAAGTGTACATTCATTAATAACTGAAAGTAACAAACTGTCTGATGTTTTGTAGGCATCTAAATATACCAAAGTAGCACCCAGTCCATTAACCACAGCCAGAAGTGACTTGTGGTAGTGGGAGCTGCAGCCCCCATGGAAAAATAAACAAAATAAATTGAATTATTGTACTTTTTAATATACTTTTTTAATTGTTTGATTTACTTCTTTGTGTGGGCACGAAAGTCCTCTTATTCTACTGCACATTCATGGAGTTCTGAGCTTACCTGAATTACAATGCAGTAGCAGAAAAAAGATATACATGTATATGCATGCATGTATATATCTATGGGTGTGTATATGTATGTATGTATACATATATGTATGGCTTACTCTGATTGCTGGTCTGTTTTGAAAGAAGCCTGTCACTGTTTGTGTTTTAAATGAGGCAGAAAGCTTCCAAGTAAAAACCAGAAATATCGTTTAAAAAGGGTTCCCCCTGGCGAGGAGCTGTCTCTTTTGGCTCAGCTGATTGAAACAGAAGTAAGACAGTAATGGATGCATTCGGAGCTACTAGAGCAGGATGAAATTTTATGTAATTAGTTAGACCCACTAAAAAGCCAAAAGAAGAAGTTAGTCAGTTATATATTAAAAAAAAAAAAAAAAACAGTGTAAGAAACTTCTATGTGTGGAAGATTTTCAATCCATATATATCTAGATAATCACCGTATATTAATCAGATCAGACAGTGGAAGTAGAAGTAGTGAACATAAACTCATCTTAAGTAAAAAAATAAATAAAAAATATGTAATTTAAAATATTGTACAGAATTATTAAGTATTCGAAAGTAATCCAAGCAGGGTAGGCAGTCTGTTTCCAGTCGAAAATCCTTTATTAAGTACACAAACAAGCAATCCAAATAAAACAAAAATAAGATATATACACACACACACACACACACACACACACACACACACACTTTTTATCAGGCAAGGGAGTGGTTTATTGTGCTGTAAAACAAAGTGTTATTGGTACACATGTTAAATTGACATCCCTTCTCTCATCAGTGTAACATTCGAGCTGGTCCTGCCCTACTTAGTAGCTGTCATAATAATATAACCCTTATGTACTTTAAATAAAATTAATAATGATGTGGTACCTCTTATTTAACCAAATTGTTAAGTCTTGTGATTGTATCCAAGACAATATACTATAGCCATGTAATATATTGTATTGGATAAAATCACAGACTTAATAGTCTCAGGTTATTTTACACATGCATGAACTATGATGGAATCATAATGGTGCCTGTAGCAAAATGACTCTAGTCTGTACCTGATTTTTTAGATCCTCAGTCCGGATAAGCAACTAACAATTACCATCTCCTTTGTCAGTCATATCTTACAATGGAGTCATATCTTACAATGGAGTCCTTGGAAGTGTGGCTGCTTGCCTTAGAGGCTTAGTGTTTGGGGCTCCACTGAGAGTGACTCTGTGTGTGGTGTTAGGTGTTGAGTGCCTTTGAACTTGCTAAGGCATAGCTTTGACAATTGATGGTCTAGGCAATCTTTTGTTGTTTAGGAAGTTTGCTTTTAAGTGTCTCCGCATATGTTAGTCTGTGTGTTGGGTGCTGTGTGACATGGTGGTTATGTGCATGATTTCGACAACCTGATGTGCACTTGTATGTGAGAGTTTAGCCTCCAGTGTCATTGTGTAAGTACACCTCTCCCATATTGTGTCTGCTTCTTTAAGGAATAAGTGGTTGTCAGTAAACAAGAGACAACTGCTACATTGTCTGAAGATGCCTGTTTAGGAAATTATGTATCCATACTGTCCAGTCCTTTGATTTGTGAGCTACAAGGGGGTGGTGTATTGGAGTTAGAAAGCTATTAAGGGTGCTTTATTGGGGTGGATTATGCTACACAGTACTGAATTCTACGAACGTTTTAATGTTTATACAGTACTGAATTCTACTAAATCTGTAGGTGTTGCCACTCAGTGCCGTACTAGCTGCTCTAAGCTTGATGGCACAAAAGGTATTTCTGCTGTTGTGCTGCTTTACATAGTACAGTTTTGTGGACTATTCTACAGGGAAAATTTGTTTTCTAAGTGTTTGCTGCTGTACAGGGCACTGCAAACCCATGCAAATGCACAAAATTTACAGATGGAAATCCCTTGATGACAGCGGTTTCAAGACGGTCTTACAGCAGTAGCAGTGAGATGAGTATTTGTTTGCAAAAAATTCACAGAAATGGACAACTATAAGTTGTAAACTGTAGTGATCACTGTAAATAACTTGTGTGAGTTAGCAATTAAGGGTAGTTAACTTTGCCTAGATGGCACTGGATACAAGTAAAACACTTCTAGAATGCAGGCTACGACTCCAGGCTTTGCTGAGCTCCAGGAAAATGAGCAGGAGCCAATAATGCATTAAAGGAGGTTTAGCAGTACTGGCTTGCTGGGTGGGCACTCAGTATCATGGATTTATGGAAAACAACGGATGGGGAGAGTACATAAATAGCTTACACAACAATCAATAGCAATCGGCAGTCAACAGCAATGAAAAAGAGGAGGGGGGATTTTGAAAATCAGATTTATCATAAGAGGTGTAGGCCAGATGCATAGCCTTATAAAACAACAGCAAAAGGGTTGGGGAAATTTTTCAAGGAACAAGTAGCCTAGTTAGAGAGGCATTCAATCAAATGAAGGCAATACTGGAGCTCTTTCATAAACTTTAGCTTACTGTGTTTGTGGGAGATGGGACAGAAACAGAATGTAACTTTAAGCAAGTAAATGATAAGCCGAACATAAAATCACTGAAGCACAAATTGGAGCAGAGATGGTTCTGTCACTGATGAACTTCTGTAGTTTAAGGCAGCAGACTATGCAGAAATGTACCAGTAACACTGTTTATGGAAATAATACACTAATAAATGACTGAGGCACAAATCTGGCAGCAGTAGTACATAGTTCTGCCACAACTGTAAATTAAACTACAAGACTATGGTCCAGCATGAAAAATAAGATAGTCTTTTTACATAGCAGACCCTTTTCAAATGGCTTGCTAACTGTATTGAGTTATAACAATGAATGAATGAATAAATAAATAAACAAACAAATAAATAAGGAGTTTTTAACTGATGGCTAGAGCACATTTGGCCAGGTCAGCAGTGGCTACTGCACTCTTATTGTTTTAAGAGGTTTCTGGCCAGGGAACATTTGAGGCTGCCAGCTGAAAGTTTTTATTAAATGTTGCAGTTTGGATGTCCACTGCAGGAACAGGGCTGTTGCCATGCAGGGAATTTGGTAGAGCTCATACCCACTTCTGTAGCAGAAGAGGGGTAACTGTTTGTTACTCTCCACCCATGTAGTAACTCCTGAAGCAATGACCTGTATGATGAATGTAATGAGTGGAAGGGCTGAAACTAGAGCTGACGTTGTAAGCTAGGATGTTGGCTATTGCTTCAGGATCAAAACAGGTAGTGCCTTTGGATTAGATAGTGACACAATGTTGCGTGTTACTGCTAATACTCCTAATATAGTTTAAAAAAAGCCCTCGTGGTTGTCATCGGAGTAGGTGGCAAGCGTGAGTTCATTTGCTGCTTTACTCTTCCTAATGTTATAGAGTTTTTCTCACCAGCCTAAGTGCCTTGCTGTGGGTAGTTGTTTATATGAAGCAAGTTGTTTTTTCATGTTTTTATGGAGTTTGTTTACTTTAGAGTTCCACCATGGAGGATTGGTTTTGAATTTGTAATACTTGAATGGGTATGAGGTTTCTGTACATCAGTGTAGATGGGGAACCTCTGTAGTAGCCCTAGTGAATGGGTCAACATAGAGAGCGCTTTCAAATTTCTTCAGACCCTTATGTAGGGAAATTAGGTTGACGTTCGAGTAATATCTGAATATTGGACCGGGGAGGTACTAGGTTTGAGAGAGAAGGTAACAGTTTAGTGGTCAGATTTGACCAAGGAGGGATGATGATAGGGAGTGCCAGCAGAGGTGACATTTGTAAGGACAAGGTCAAGTATATTGTCACCTCTAATGGAAACTTGGAATGTTTCATCTAGTGAGTTGGTATTCCTAAAATCAAGGAACCACTGGGCATATTTGTTATTCAATGTACAAAATGTACAGTAGATGGGTGGTAGTTAAAGTTGTCCTGGATTAGTAAGAAGGGATTAATATGTTTTGAAATCACTTGATTGAAGTAGTTGTCATCATCACCATAAGGAGGTTCTGATTGGGATTTATAGTTTGCTATAATGAAGGTACCTGGCTTTATTTAGTTGTGACTAAGACATGCAGGAGTTCCAGGTCATTATCATGAGGGATTTAGTGCAAGGTAATGTGCGAGTGTAACCTTAGTGTGGCAGCTTAGCATATAGGCTTAACTTCCATTTAAATTACAAGTAATGTTGACTGGATATTAATATATTTGCATTCCCACTCGCATAGATCTTCTGAATTCCTGACTTTGTATTGTGGGTCATTGTTGCGGGTCCCATTTGGAAGATTGACTTTCTGAAAATTTGATGCAGTTGTATGGAGATCACAATACAGAGGGGATTGGGGAATTTAACCTTTCTCTACTGTAATGCGATCAATTAGCAAGGAGGTTTGGGGACCCTACAAAAAGACAGAGTTTTCTTATATTTTTAGCTTTCAAAGTTAACAGAACCTCAAGCATATGCAGTTCAATGTTCTGTAATTTTTTGTAACATTATAGATGCCATTGTTGGATATGACAATATTAGGTATCCCCTGTATGAAAAGTATAGACGTTGATGTATTAATTATAGTTCCGTTTGCCATGTGTTCAGTCTGATTGTGTCAGAGACCATGGACTAGAAATCTACACATATGGGTATGTCTTATTGGACTTGAAAGAAACATGTGACCACTCTGCTCCTCAGGTGATCTGGTAGTGGATACTCTGGGAGAAAGTGAAAAATGAGGAGTAGGACAGAAACAAGGCCACTCAGGTGCATAGCAAATTTGCTGTGGTGTTTGTGCCTGTATTTAGAAACACATATACAAAGACTCAGCACTTTTTGATCTAGCTTCATTGTGTAAGCAAGCTGAATAGAATAGAAGCCGAAACTCTGAAACAATGTATATGGGCACCCTTGACAGAATCAAGGAGCATTTAACCTAGCACTTAGGTACAAAAAAATGTGTTCCAGTTGCTTTGCATTCATTGAAAATATATACACCATTAGAGCAAATATAAGCATAGTTGCAGTTCCTGAGCATTGAGAAGGTCACAAAATTGACATGCTTCTGAATAAAATAAAAATTTAGTAAAAGTAGCAAGTGTGTGTATATTTATCATGCTTTGCAGGCAAAAGGTACTATTAATTGGGATTCTTTAAATCACCTCCACTGTGATAAGATTGTGGATCTATACCATTTAGCAGATTAATGTAGTAGTGCTGTCAGTAGTAAGAGTGTTGCTTTATGACTCTAGAGTTCAAGGTTCAGTCCTGACACCAGACACTGTGTGAAATTTGCATATTCTGTTTTTGTCTCAGTGGGCTTCTTCAGTATCTCACATGCATGCACCGACATCTACAAACCATGTAGATCCTCCAAATCACCTATTAAATGTGTTTGGAGTGTGGGAGAAAACAGAAGCACCTAGAGAAAACCCATATGAACACAGGAAGGACATGCATACTCCACCTTTAAGGCATCCCAGCTGAGAGCCGAACCGAGAACCACTTGCTGTGAGGTAGCAGTCATCACCTACCAAAAACTTGTTGGTTAACTGGATTCTCCAAAACTGTCTTTATGTGTTGCATTTACCTTTTTCTTTAGGATATTTTTTAAGCTGCTAAGCGTCCATTATGCCACACCATTTACCCAGTTTTCAAATGAATAAAATACATTAAATAAAATGTTTGCATGCATTTAGATAGCTATGAATCTGGCTATCAGTAATCATTTAATCTGATTCCTGTTCAAGTAGTTTTGTGATATTGTACAATTTATCTGCAGTCACACCCCCCCCATTCCACCTTGCACTGACTCATCCAAATACCTCTACTATTTCTTCAGCCCACCCAAAACAATCCCTCCCCTACCAAAAACAAATTTTCTCTCTAATATCTATTGTACTGCACTCTCCAGTCTCAAATATACTATTGCCCTCTCCATGCATAATATTTTCATAACCTACTAAGGCTAGTAGCTGTATATTTTGAAATGTTAAACCAACAATTGAGTTTATAACAAAAATATTCACTTCATGTAACTGTTGAAATTTCTGTATTGAATTATGTCTTTTCATTTTTGTAACATTGTGACAAGCCAATTGCAAATATCATGGAGCTTATCTGAAAATGTTTAATTAGCTGTATGAACTATGTCCTTTTGTAACATGTGAGATGTAACTTGCAGTTATTGTGGAGCTCTTCTCCTCGGGCCTCCACTGAAAATGGTCTCTTCTTGGCCCAGTGGACTTCCTCGGTTATCAAACTTAAAATAAAAAAATAAAATAAATCACACAGATTGTTAGTGTTCCTTTTTTAACATTTGAGCACCATTAATGGACATGCTGCACCTCAGAAAATCCAAATCCCATCGAGCTACGCGCTCGAGAGACTTGAACCTCAGCACTGAAATAAATAGGACATGCTGGAGGGACAGATTCATAACCCAGAGGCTCCCTTCACTCTGGAATAAAATCCCAGTCCAGGTTAGGCAGAGTCCCTCATTGACTCTCTTCAAGAGGAATCTTGATGAGTGGATGGGAGATCGTAGGTTTACCCCGGGTATCACTTCTGTGTCACTGTTAGACAGAGGCACAGTATACTAACCTCAAAAAAGGGCATAGCAAAATAAATTTAAAATTGGTGGCGAAAGCCAAACACATTCTGGCTAGGCTTATAAATGCCCTAGGGCAAATAGCCTAGTATGAACCTATGAACCTATTATAGTTCTGTGCAGAATATCAATTTAGCTGGTATATTATTAAAAAAATATTAAGCACATGCTTGAGAGGCTGAATTCAGCTTAGAAGTCATAAGTGAAGAAGGGATTTATGTAAATATTCAGTATCAAAAATGTTTGTGTGGTTTCTCAATGGTTGATTGACTGCCAGCTCCATAAATAACAGTGTTTTACAGACATCTAGTGAACCAGCAACACAGCAAGAAGCAGAGGTTGTATATCAAGGTCAGCATCCCAAAAACTGATGTTGACGACAGTCTAGCTACACCCCCTTCAGTTAACATGACCATGCTTGAAGCCGTGCTACCTCCTTATTAGTGCAGTGAACCCTGAGACCCCCGTAGTGTGGAGAAAAGTGGTGTTTCCATGTTGTATCAGTATTCAGGTTAATGCTGAAGATGATTGAAAACTTCAGTTTCTTGTCTAACTGACTTGAGATGTGCTGTTTTTATGGAGTCATTTGGATGCATAAATACTATTTATACTTCAAGTTAAACTAGTTTTATAAAAACAAATAGCCTGAATGGTAGACAATTTTAATCTCTATGATTGTAATGAATGTTCACAACTCCTTTCTAATAACATAAATGCAGACTTGCGGTGGTGGTGCTGCGGTAGCATTGTCACCTTACAGTAAGACGTTGTCCTGTTCGATTCCCAGCTAGAACGTCTTCTGTGTGGAGACATGCGTGAATGGGCATACCTTCGTTGAAGGTTGTGCGTCGGGGCCGGCAACTCGGCACGTAAAAATCTACTGCCAATTATTAGCGGACCGGAGTTCCGCTGTAGCGACCCCTAACCGGGAAAAGCCGAAAGACACAACAACCTTATTTCTTTAGTAATTCAGGAAGCACATTATCACTGTGCTTTGTTTCCCAGTACATTTACTGGCTAGGATACCTTGTCTGTAGAGTTGCATGTCCACCTACTGTCAGTGTTTTTTCCCCAAGTATAGCTGTTTTCCTTCCACATCCTAAAGACATGCTCTATTGAAGTAGTGATGCCTCGTATTGCTTTTATGTGTGTTTGTGTACTGCACAGTGAAGTGGCATCTTAGCCAAGATTATTTCCTTCCTTATGTGCCAGCTGGCTAAACGAATAGACTACAACTCCTTGTGACCCAGAGTAAAATAAATCTACTTTTGAAAATAAATATTATGACAAGAGACCAATATTTTCAAAAAACATAGCATGAGAAGTAAGACTTAAAAAAAAAAAAAAAAAAACACAAGGTAATGACGGTCAAATTGTTATGGTTCCTGCAGGTTCTGCTATGAGGCTTTTCCTGTGGCTTGATGATTGCTAAAAAGCCATTAAGAAAAATTTCAAAGTGTTTGAGAGGAAAGAGAGTGCATGATTTTCTTTCAGAGAACTGTTTTGTAACATGTTGTTTGAGAGCTATTCTGACGCATGAGTTAAAAAGTAGAGTACTTGATATAAAAATGGTGTAGTCTAAATGTCAAATTACTACTAAAATTACTTATAGAAAAATAAAAACATTTAGGTTTTGCCAGAATGGTTTGAATAATAGGAGGCTTGCTGTTCATTTATCCAGTTGAACTGTGTTAAAGTTAACCAAAAATGACCAGTTTAGATCTACAGATAAAGTTCATGGTGGCCAGTCTGAACCTTGTGCTTTACATTTTAGGGTTGGAGGAGGTTACACCCCTGCTAAAGAGCAGTGACCATATGAGGTTCATTTTCTTTAAGGAAAGATCAAACTATTGACTGCTGCTTTAGGTGTAGCATCATTAGCTACAGACGGTTTTGCCTTTATCACACTCAGGTTGGAAGTTGGAGTCTGTCAGTTAGACAACATGAGTATAGTGTTTATCATGTGCTGAATGTTGAGTGATTCAGTACGCGTGATACTTAGCTGGTGATGTATTGGTTTGTTATATATAGATTATAGAAGGATTACTGCTAAATCACATTTATAAATAATCTGAAAGATGCACAGAACTGGATGTATCACAAGGTGACCTAGGCAGCTGCCTAGGACCCGATGCCATCTGGCCTCAAAAAATTAAAAAAAAAAAAAAAGTTTGTCACTAAAAAACAATACTCTAAAAAAATCTCTGCCCTCTTCAACAAGAAAGCACACACACACACACACACACACACACACACACACACACACACACACACATGTTCCCATTTTACTGACCAGCCTCAGTGAGTGGAAACTGCAGCAGAGCAGGAGGCTACAAGTGAGTGATGTTATGTCCAGGAGGGTTTTTTTTTTGTTACAAGTAAAGAAACAGCATCACTGAGAAATCCCCCAGGGTGTGTGTGTGTGTGTGTGTGTGTGTGTGTGTGTGTGTGTGTGGTTGAGTCCAACACTGAAGCTTAAGTATGACGGACAAGAACCTTATTCCTCCACACCAGTTGCCAGGCCATTTAATTTTTTCTCTCTCTCAAATCACTGAAAATTGCAGTCTGTCAGTGTCAGCAAATAGTTTTGTAATTTGGGATAGAACAGTTTGACTAGCACTTAGATCAGATGAAGGCAGTGTTAAAAAGGTACTTCCTGTAGTACATGGTTTGATTCTCCCTGCCTTCATTTATCTTCTCTATGAATCTGTGAAGGTACTTTACCAGACATTACTCTTGGGCTGCTCCAGATAAAGGGATATTTGTGTCCAGTAGGCTGTCCCAGGTTGTTATTAAATGCAATATGAATTCCTGCACCCTTCACATAGACACTTATTAGTACTTCACTATATGCTGTTTCAGGATGTGTTCCTTTTCGTTTAATGGATTTACAGATGCATGTTCATGAAATGTGAGTTTCAAGGGAAGAGAATTTTACTATCACTCATTCTAAGCCAGTTTCAATATGGAGCATTTTCGTTTGCTTAGAAAATAGCTGTCAGTGTTTTTTTTTTTTTTTTTTTTTTTTTTGGTAAAATCTGAAATTAAAGTTTTAAATGAAATCCAAATTTCTGTAATCATTGTAAAAATAAAGATAATAGTTTGTACACTGACAGGTTTAAACAGTATTTATGCAAATTGGAGTGAGACAGAGAGAGACAAGACAGACAAGTAATGGGACATTGGAATAGTTGGGGGTAGGGGCAGTTCCATTGCCATACGTAGGGCCCCACTGGACCATGATCCAATACTGGTTACACCACTCGCGGATTATTGGTTCTTTTTAAAAAAAGGCTGTCACTAAAGATTTTTAAGTAATACATGTTGCATATAGTTTTAATTTGACTTGTATGTGTGTTAAGTACTTGATATAATTACTTCTGTTATATAGCATTTTAAATATTTAAATTATCAAAGTGTTAGCTGTGTGGAAGCCAATTGCATGAACTCCATTAATTTCTGTTTTATTGTCTAGACTCAGGTCCATCCACTAGATGAAGAAGCTGAAAACTCAGTATCACAACCCGCATCTAAGGTAGGATTTTTTTTAATGTATACTTTCTTGCCCTCTTGTTTTTTGACCTCCTTTTTCAGAAGTTCCTTTGTAGAATAAAATAACATAAAAAATTTTGAGCACATTGTATTAAAGTCTTGAATGTGAATAATCAGATAAGTATATCATTATGAATTGTAGCCACATAATGGGAGGATGGCCTAATGGTTAAGGTGTTTGCCTTACAACCACAAGGTACAGAGTTTGAATCTCACATGGGATAATTGGCTAGGCTTAAAATGGCTCGCAAGGGCAGTTAGCCTAGTACTAACCTATAAACCTATAAGCAAATCAAGCAAAGAACTGCTAATTCAAATAGAGTAATTTGGCATTTCAGCTGTGTTAATAATTTACTAAAAGACTGCCTTTGGGCATGTTCCCTGGCAATGGCTCCAGTACTTATAGGTACTGATTGGACTACAGAAATGTAGGTATTTCTGTCTGATAAAGAAAATAGAACTTACTATATTATAATTTAAACATTTTCCATATTGGGAGCCAGTATACATCTTTTTAAAATGAATATAAAACGGAATATCATGTTAGTTGTCTACCCTTCACCATTAGCATGGGTTGCATTTTGGTCTTTAGACTTCTTCACTGAAGGACTTCACACCACAGTTATTGAGTAAATGTCAATCGTCACAGCCCTTTTGCCATGATACAAAAAAAAGAAGCCTTATCAACTGATGTTAAAGGCCTGATTGTGAAGGATATGGGTGTTTAGCACACACTACAAAGATATGTTATAAGACAGTCTGCATGCGCCATACAATTACACATTTCCTAATTTCATTGCATTAAATTGTTGCATAAAATTGTCATAGCCTGTATTATTTTCATTCAGACAGCATCAGGTTTTTAATTTGATCAGTGGTTCCACATTCAGACTGTTTGCTTTTGTATTACATATCAATAGAGGAAAAGCAAACTTTATCTTCCCTCATTCTCTCAAATACGAAGTACTACTTTGAGTTGAGTCTTAGACTCTAAAGAATATTGCTGTTACTTCAGAGCTGTGTAATACAAAGTAAACATGTTATGATAAATAGTTATATTGTGTGTTACTTCTGATGCTTCTTGTAAAACTTGTTTCTCATATGCCAAAACTGTTGGTTTAGACCCTATAATTCACTATTTGTAAGATTTTCCCATACCAAATCTGGATTAGAAATTTCAACTGTGATATTGTAGTGTAGTGTGTGGTATTTTTTCTGGCTTGTATTTAGTGTGTTCAGTGTTACTTCTGTGCATTACTATAAGGTAACCATAGTAGTAATGACCAAGTTGGGAAGAATTATGTAAACAAAACAGTCATTTTTACAAAACATTCTAAATTGTAGTGTTTTTTTTTTTTGACATGGTAGAATATGCTGCTGTTTGACTGCTGTAACATAGGGGTTCTGACTCCCTTAAGTGGAGTAGTCTGGGGGATGCTCATTCCTTTAAGTTGGGGGTAGTTCCTTATCTCATAATTCAGTCATATTACATACTCATCTTGACTGGCTGGCTATTCTATCGCTCACTGGCCCTGTGCGGTGGTAAAATTAATCTATTCTGCAGGGAAAGATCACTTAATTTCTTAGTAGCTGCTTGATAAGACTGTTGATCCTTCTCAGCTCTCTCACTGTGAAATTTACCTTAAGAGATGGTAAGAGATTTTCTGTTATTTTTGTTGGCTTGTTGTACATGAGCAGTCTAGTACATCAGTTTACCAAGTAGTCAGGAATTTGGCTTACAAGTGCTCTCCTCAAAACGTCTGACAAATACAATTTGTAGTTTGTTGCTTCGTCTTGCAGTGACTAATGCAAAACACTTCCAGTCCTCAGCACTGAGCTAGTGGTCTGCAACATGAATTTGGTAAGGAAATTCTTTAGCACCCATATGATCTTCCACACAGTAACAGAAGTTAATTTGATGTTCAGCTAAAGCTGTGCTGACATCCGTGCTGGTATTTAGGTAATAATCTATGACTGTGCAAGGGTATATCAAGATTTACCCACAGTTGGTGTGGTTTGATCACAGGAATTACCCATGGTTGGTGTGGTTTGATTACCAGATTTACCCGTGACTGGTGTGTTTGATTACGAGGGCAAATTCAGAGTGATTAAACAAAGCTAGCCTTGGGTAAATCCTGATATACCCACAAACAGGAATGGATTATTACTGTTATACAATGACATTATTTAAGAATGAAATTGCTTACCTTTCTTAAATAATGTGTTTGTTTAAGGGCAGTTCAGTCTTCCCTGTACTGATATACTGTGCATGCATATGGGACTTAACTTTCACTCGCTTGCACAGTACATCAGTGTAGGAGAAGCAGCAGAGAAAACAGAGTCTCCATTGCTTTTTTTTAAACTAATAAAAACATAGACATTTATGAGGGACACAGCAAACATATAAGGAAAATCAAGCGGGTTTCTGTTTTGGTTTTGCAGAACATAAGTGATTTTTTCATATATTTTGTTTTGTCCCCCAGCGTATGTCAATAGAAAGTGTGGCCGCTCAATGGTACTTCAGCAGCTGACCTTTTTTCTACTATATATGCACAATTTACAGCAGACACGCTGGTTGGACTGCCCAATCATCATGCTTACTTTTGAATAATAATGAGCATTTATTATATAGTTAAGATTAATTGCATTTTATGTGCCAACGATTAAAACAACTCGGCCTTATTTCTTTCATCCTTTCTGGCTGTGGCAGTTTTGTGACGATTTGTTTGGTTTAGTGAGTTTTGGGCTTTGCTACCCTTTTCCAGAAATGAAGTGAGGGTTCTGTATGGATGTCTGTTAGAAAAAGATTCTTTTGCAAGACAGTCATATCCAATGCCTTTTTGTTTGTGTGAGAACCGCTGTCCAAACAGGTACTATATCGGGTTTACTATTAAAATGTGGAAAATCAAAACTGTTTTTTCCAAATTTGGTAAGACAGAATTATAAAAATGTCGAAAATGGTAACCATGGAATCGGCATTTGAACATTCCATGTTACCAGTAACGTTTGTCCCCCTGCATCTCATACACACCTTGCATATTATATATTCCATCTCTGAGATTGCACTACAGTGAGGACAAGGGTAAATTTCCCGATCCCCACTGTAGTGCAATCTGATATCAGAACATTGATCCCACATTAGCGAATGCACACCACTATTCGCTAATCAGGGTTCGAACATTTCCAGATCGACATTACAGAAACTGGAAAGGAAACATTCAGCCATCCTAGATTCGCATAATTGCTGTTCCACATTTTGATAGTAAATCACTATATCATTGGCATAGAAGATAATGGCTTAGGATGCACCTTTGTCAGCAGTTTCTTGCTGGCCAAACCTCTTCCTTAGCACTGACTGATTTCTTATTGATATTGATATTGAGCTCTACTTCTTCATGGGTCTCAAAGGATTCAGGGTATTGTGCCCGCTTCTTCCTCATCAGTGCCCCAGATCAATAAGCAGAAGTCATCCAAGAGGCAGCAACGTATCCTTTCCAACATTTATTTGAGAATGCCAGTCAGATAATGGAACCTTCAGTTAAAAATGCTGTCCTGCAGGAGGCACACTTAGCATTCAGTAGGTCACCTTAACTTCCAGCTGAACAAGTAGATTACCCAGCTTTATGACTGTTTTTGAAGCTGCCTTTGGTTGAGTTGGTATCGGTATCTGACAGGAAGGTTCAAGTTATTTCAGAATCCTTGGTTCCAGGATTGCCGATAAAAAGTTCCATACCTGTCATGGTTAGCCTGGATTACAGGAAGCTGGTAGAGGCTGCGGAATTACTTTACAATAATTCTGATCTGTTTGGATGTCTAAGTGTGAAGGAACTATTCCTTTCTGAATATGTTTATAAGAGATTGTTTTTCTCCTCTGTCTTTAATGATTTCAACATGAAGCCCTTGTTATGTCTCCCTGTGTGTTACCGGTTATTTTTTCTATGAAAGTGGTGGCTTTTTAATTTGTCAGAGCATGCTAATATGGTGAAAGTTAATAGTGCATAAATGGCCTTCATATAAATTCACTTAGTGACACTTCTTACTTTTTTAATGATCTCATGGTTCTGTAGGGCATCATGAATGTAACTTCTGCTTCTTTAGACAAGTGTAGGTGTCTCTAAACATGACAACAATAATCTGCTTATAGCACCTAATTTTAAATACGGGTATGAGATGTTTGAAGGGTCTGTATTATATAATCGTATGCGAACAATGTCGAAAGCTCTAATGAGCAAAAATACAGAAACTCAAAATCCTTATGCCCCCCACACCCACCTCTAAATATATATTCCAACTCTGAGATCACACTACAGTGAGGAAAGGGCAACTGTCTCACTCTTCACTGTACTGCAATCTCAATAACAGAACTTTGAGTTCTGGCATTTTCACTCATTAGAGCATTCAACATTGTTCGCATACGATTATATAATATAGACCCCTGTTTGTATACATGTTTTTTTTCCAAATGAAAATAGATGATCCAATGTTGTCAGTCTTCATTTATTCCTTGACCTGTGGGTTCGGTTCTGAAATCGGAACTGACACGGACATACTACCAGCCCACAAGAACCAAAAACTCTTGAGCTTTTTTCCCTAGTCATAAAGCTCCAAGCCATTTTACCTCAGATCTCATTTGCTGTTTCCATTGTCAGACGCATCCCCAAACCTCTTGAGCTAAGTACACTTCAAATAACTAGAAAATTTTAAAATATATCACTCTCTCTGTTACTCTATTAGTCTCGCTACATTAGTTTAGAAACTCCCTGTTGTTAGTATTTTCCTCCTTTAAGCTCTTTTCTGCCCTTTGGTGAAATCTGCACTGCCATAGTTGGTAGACTTTTCTTTTCACTTTCTACACTCAAAAACATCTTTTCACTTTCTACCTTCAAAAAAAAGTGTACCTACAAATATATATATATATATATATATATATATATATATATATATATATATATTTATATATATATAATTATATTGGGTCTACTTGATATGGCCGACATTTCAGAGGGACAGATTCAGGAAGCCTCCGTGTAAGAGTTATAACTCTTACACGGAGGCTGCAGTTAAACTGTGTGATGTCAGCATGTCATGCATATGCATGAGGTGCATGAGGCATGCTGAATCACACTAGTAACTCTTACACGGTCCGTGTAAGAGAGTAGGGCGTGTCTGTAGGCTAAGCCCTGCAAGCGGACACGCCCGGAAGACTAGAATGG
The DNA here is from genome assembly GCF_019279795.1 of Protopterus annectens. Taxonomy (NCBI): domain Eukaryota; kingdom Metazoa; phylum Chordata; order Ceratodontiformes; family Protopteridae; genus Protopterus; species Protopterus annectens. The sequence continues at coordinate 55,664,932 of NC_056726.1, forward strand.
CTGAAAGTAAACAGCCACGAGAGAGGCCATGGAAATGTGAATAAACACACTACACAACACATGCCCCGATAGACCATCAGTGTATAAAGTGAAGAGATGTTATAAAATTAAATTAAAACCTTTTTTTTTTTAAACCCCGTAAATGTTTGCTACTGTGTGCGCCTGTGTGCTACTAGCGCAATCACAGTTAGCAGTCAGTGGAAAAAGATATAAGAACTAAATATGCAAAGTAAGCCAAGAAGTAATAGCTTAGCGGTAGAGTTGCCGGCCTAAGAGTAGGCAGGCAGGGTTCGAGCCCCCACAACAACCTTTTTTTTTTTTTTGTAAATAAGCACTAAAAGCCCCTGACAGTATTGTACAAATGTAAATGTATTCCCTTTTCTAAAATGGAATGAAATGGAGCATATCTTCCGAAGTAACACAATAATAAAAATAGTCAGAAATGTACTGATAGCTAAGCTGCTGTGAGACGGAGTGCCCGTAGCTGAGTAGTGTTTAAAAAGCTGCAAACTGCGTGCCCGTTGCTAAGCACCGGTTTAATAGGCTGAAACCGTTTGCAACTAGCTGTGCTTAGCTGAACATGTGTGTCACTAGCCAATTAAGGTTTATCCCAGCGCACACCGGTTGCGCGCCGCTCCCACAAGCTAACTGCCAGTGCGCATGCGTTACCTCCGCGCAAACGAGCGCAGACCTGGTTTTAAGTGCTTAAAAGTGCTTTTGGCATGTTTGATTGACAAGTCCTCAACTCATATCTGTCAGGAAAATCAAAAATCAGTTGTTAGATTCGAACCCAGGATACCATGCACTAGAGTCAAGGTACTAAACCACTAAGCCATGACAGCAATACCTAGAAAGGCAGAAATAGCATATATATGGGATAAAATCCAGAATGGAGCATGATAAAGCATTTTCAGTGAAGTAGATACAATTCCAAAACGGCCAATCAGAGAAATGTGCGGGAAAAGCGGCATATATAAGCCCCATAGGCGGGAATACACAGCATAAACGATTGTAGAACAGACCTGCAGTCAGAATGAGTGGAGTAGGTGATGGACGTTGCTTTCGAGCACAGCGTTGAGGAGTCCAGATACATGGTCTGGCTCCTTGTCCATCATCACGAGGCCCAACTCATGCAGGGCCAGGTCTCATGGGGAGCGTATAGGGCAGAGGCATGGGACCAGTTGGCTCGTGATCTGACCAGTGCTACTGGCATTCCACGCACTGGTGAGCAGGTCCGTCACCACCATGCGGACCTGAAGCGACGCAAGGAAGACCAGTTGACCGAATGGATCCAGGAGGCCCGGGATATGCCCAACGCCCCACTACTGAGTAAGTTACATTTTGCTTATGTATGTAAGGATTTCAACTGGCCGATACCATGGAGATGTGTAGTCCAATATTACTTCTTTCATATTACAGCTGCAGGTGTCTGCTCTGCGAATCGCGAGATGTATGGCCGTAGGCTGGTGCGGCTGCGCCACCATGCAGGTTAGTAACCCCACCCATTACTTGTAAATAAATATTGTACTGTAGCATGTATCAGAACACTGCAGTGTATTGATTAAAAGTAATATAATGTGCAAGCAGGAATTGTAAGTCTGCAGGTATGGCTGCAACAAGTTCATCAGTATGCAAGTGTAACTGGAAATATAATTGATAGAATTAAACAGTGCTGTAATACAGATGTCCCACCATGAATTAAATATAGTGTAACCTGCAGTAGTCCCAAGAGTACAGCTTTAGAATCTGAGGTAGTCATATGTGAGATATATCCCCTGTTGAAATGCTGAATCATGACAGAAGTGAGGCTGTTGGAAAGTGTTTGAATCACCACCAGTCTAACATGTGAACAAAGCCTAGAAGTACCAACCTGAACTGTGAAGTTGCAGGATGTGTGAGAGTGACAGAAAGGGTCATGTATGAATAAATAAAGTAGTAATAACCCCTGAATATAGTAGCCCCAGTGTGTTTCTACAGAACTAAATGCATGTGGGAAGTACAACTTAATATCCCAAACTGATTTCAGTGTGTCAGAATCTGGAATGTCTTGGCCAAATGCTGTATATGGTGATCACAGTAAACAATTTGCAGATAGAATGAATCTGACAGACTAAACAGCCATAGTTGTCCCCTGTCCTGTCATCAAAGTGTAGCAGGATGATGTATCTGATCAAATTCAAAATAAGTAGGATAGTGATGTATTTGTAACAGGTGTAGCTTGACAGTCAAATAAAATTTATTTTGAAACATCAGCCTCAACTTAATTGTGTACCTATTACAAATGTAAATCAATGTGTAACATATGAATGTGTCATCACTTTCTATCTCCGCCCAACCCTATAATTCCATATAACAACACCCACTAAATAATGGTATGTGAACATTTCATTAATCATGGACATTTGTCCGTTTCAAAAATATATGCATGTCTGTTCGCATGTGCCCTGTTCATACCTGCAAATCTGATGGCCTGTTGCCATTAATCAACCCTGCATGTTGTTTGACTGTGTATTTCTGTTCAAATAATGCATGTGATATTGATATGCCCCTTGTTCAATGATGTTAATATCTGGGTGTTTGTTTGATGGGAATAACAATGCATGCTGTTACAACTAATCTGAATGGAATACAATGCCACTAACCCAAACTAACATAACTACTCACAAACCTAGAACGCTTGGGAAGGCAGGTCCCAGCGGACCCACCTCTCCCACCTCAGCTGGTGACTGCACCTGGCACTAGTGCCCAGGCCGGACCCCCCTCCGGTGGCCCTGTGCCACCTTCGGGTGGAAGCACTGCAGGGGATGGGGCCCGTCCCCCCTCTGCAAGTGTGGCCGGAGGGGTTCGTCCACTCACCCTCCGCGGTGTCCGGTCTGTGGTGCGAAGGGAGATCCAAGACACTGTTCTTGGGCCCCTACGCCAGCTTGAGGCTCGTGTGGCACAGCTAACGGCCCTGCCGTTGCCCCGCCTACACAGCCCCGTCCTGGGCTGTGAAGGAACAGTGGCAACTGCCTATGGGTGAGGATATCAGTTCCACTGTTGCCATCTGTGGGCTCATGCATCTTGGAAATCCCAACCTCCGTCCCCGTCAATTGTGTAACCCCCCCACGTGTGTCATACACCGCCCCTGTATGCGTCTTGTCTGTCTTGTCTGTTAACCTACCTCCCCAGGTATACCGACTTCCTTCACCTGACATACCACTCTCACCTGAAAAAAAAAAAGGGCACTCTGTACCCACAAAATAATTACGCCCCATACATAGCTGTCCATGTCGCACACATGTCTGCTTGACATTGAAACAGTTAATTACAATTGGCTCTACAACAAATATTAATGTTGTCCTGACACCTCTCTCAGGGGTGAAAGGTTTCCAATGTCTCACCAAAATACATGGAAATGCACAGCTGTTGCTGCCAAAGACATGGGCATCTATGGGCCTTACCTACATCCCTCCTGCAAATCCCACGCTTGTTTCCCTACTGTCTTACCCTCTTTGTGTCCCCTTTTTCACCACTTTCCTGTCACCCCTTTTTCTTTTCTTTCAAAGAAATTAGCTGGTGTGCGCTTGTGTTAGCGGAGCTCACCGCCAGTGCGCATGTGAGCTCCAGCAAACGGCGCAGACCTGGCTTTTAGTGCTTAAAAGTGCCTTTATGGCACTTTGATTGATAGGTCCTGTACTCATTTTGAAAGTCTGGAAATAAATACCCACTGTCAGTCTCGAACCCAGGACCTTGGTAACATTAGTCTGTATGACCTACCACTAAGCCATGCCTGCTTTACAAGAACACAGTGCTAAAATAAATATAACATGTAATAGTAGGAATCAGTATAAAGGCAATATAGGAGATGTACTATCCAAAGCATGTCAGGTAGAGTTTTAATGGCCAAATTACTGGATTCCCATACTAGTTCAGTGTGAACAGAAACAGCCCTGCTACCTGTTAGCTTGTACATAATAACGTAAGGTAATGTACATATGTGAAGGTATGTATATCTACACATACATATATATAAATATATATTAATACATATGAAATATAGTTGTAGGTCTCAGTAGCCATACACACTCACTACAGGAAACAGTGAACATAATTGCAGCAACCTGAATCTGCAACACAGCCTGACCCCTGTGTGACCTACTTACCCTTCTAACTGCTTAAAGGTGGCCTCAGAACTTTGATTGACAGGTCTTGTACTCAGTTTGAAAGTTTGCAAAGAAAAAAAAATTCCCACTGTCAGTCTCGAACCCAGGACCTTGGTAACATTAGTCTGTATGACCTACCACTAAGCCATGCCTGCTTCTCAAGAACACAGTGCTAAAATAAATATAACATGTAATAGTAGGAATCAGTATAAAGGCAATATAGGAGATGTACTATCCAAAGCATGTCAGGTAGAGTTTTAATGGCCAAATTACTGGATTCCCATACTAGTTCAGTGTGAACAGAAACAGCCCTGCTACCTGTTAGCTTGTACATAGTAATGTAAGGTAATGTACATATGTGAAGGTATGTATATCTACACATACATATATATAAATATATATTAATACATATGAAATATAGTTGTAGGTCTCAGTAGCCATACACACTCACTACAGGAAACAGTGAAGATATATGCAGCAACCAGAATCTGCAACACAGCCTGGCTCCTGTGAGACCTACTAACCCCTTTAACTGCTTAAAGGTGCCTCCAGAACTTTGATTGATAGGCCCTATACTCAACTCAAAAGCAGAATATGAGCATACTAGTAGGCCCTACCACAAGACCATTGTAACACTAGTCTGTATGACCTACCACTAAGCCATGACTCTCATACAGGAATATAGTGCTAAATAAATGGAACATGTAATAGTAGGAATGAAGATAAAGGCAATATAGTATGTCTACTACCCAAAGCATGTCATGCAGACTTTTACAGTCCCAATTACTGGATTCCCATACTAGTGTAGTGTTAACAGAAACAGCCCTGCTAATTGTTAGCTTGTACCCAATAATGTCAGCTAATGTACATATATGAAAGTATGTATATGTACACAGATATATATATATATATTTATATAGCAATACATATGACATATAGTTGTAGGTGTCAGTATGCATACACACTCACTACAGGGAACAGGCAAGATAAATGCAGCAACCTGAATCTACAACACAGCATGAAGCATGGGAGATGTACTAACCTTCACACTCACAAAACACTGTCAACAGCATACCAGCATGGTCCACGCCCTACAATCTGAAAGGGCAACGCCTATCTCACATACCCTTTTATAGCAGTGTCCTGAAATCACAGTGAGACATGCAATCAGTACACACCCAGCTGCATGCAATTAGCAAATGCTGCCTTACAATTGGTGCAGAGGCCATCACATGGACCTATGCAGATACCTACAAAAGCATTGAGTACCCACACTACACTCACGCAATACATTCATTGCACAAACACTACGGAGAAAGAGAGAGAGAGAGAGACAGAGAAAACAACCAAACAACCAAACAACCAAATAAATATTAGGACTGCCAGCAGCAAAAGCAGCAGCAAGCAGCAAGGAGCAAGCAGCACCACTGGCACAGCAACAGCTGCCACAAACACAGGTAATGCAAAGTAGCAGGTTAATCCTGTGTATACTGTGACACCTCCAAATGTATCATAGTTCATTATCTATAGGTATGTCCATGAGATAGGTTGTGTGTACATAGTCATGAAATATAAACATATGTAATATTGTTGTACATGTGGGCCATAACTAACACTTCCATAGCTTAGAACACAAGGCCAGTTGTGCATATGATGCAGTAGTTCCCAGGGTCAGTAGAGGTTCCTCCTCATTGGTGTGGGACCACTGTGTATGTATGGCACTGTTCAGGTACATATCCTGTAGTATGGCCAGGGATTAATATCAGTCTGTCATGTGGTGCTATGTCCTCCAGGGGTGAATGTAGCACACATCCAGGGATACCATTTCGTAACAGTGATGATATGTGTTCTGCAATGATGAGGGTGGCTCTCACCTGAACATGTGAGAGGATATGGAGGTTACAGTCATCTGGGATAACTAATAACACGTGTGTAGGACAATGGGGGGGGGGGGGTACCTGCACCTAAACTGTCTGCAACAATGTTGCCAATATCTGTGCATTTGGTGAATGTGAAGCATCTTAACACTGCAGACAACAGATGCCTTCCCGTCATGTGAATCTGCCCTGTGCTGCAGTAGCCTCCTACTATTGTTATACAATATGCCTGTATCTGTAGTCCACTGGACAGGATTAATAAGTGGTGTGCAGTTGTTCTGGGTTAGATATCTGTGTGCACAGTACATGCAGTATGTGGGATGTCTGTGGTAAGCATATACAAAGGTGCTGGCGGTGTGTGTTGTGGCTTCCACTGGCCCAGTGGGCTGCATGGATAGCATCACTGTCATAACTACTGAATAACTGTGTAATTACATGCATACATAGCAAGGTAGTGTACTGTCCTTGTGGTGTTGTTCGGATATGTATATCCAGGCTGAGTAATGTGTGTCCACATCACAGGGTTGGATGGCAGCACACATCCAGTATGTATGGATGAACACCCAGAATGTGTCAGACGTGTCACCTGTGCAGAAGTATCTGGCCATTACCTGTGCATCCCCCACAACACACACACATGCAACATATGGCAGAAGTACTATAGCAGTACACACATGTTCATAGGTTCATACTAGGCTATCTGCCCGAGGGCATTTACAAGCCTAGCCCATCGTTTTGTGGCTTACGCCACCCCTTTAGTATGGGGAACTATACCCATTATTTTGCTGTGCCTCTGTCGAGCAGTGACACTGAGGTAATCCCTGGGGTATATCTGCGATCTCCCATCCATTGGTCAAGATTTCTCTTGAACAAGGCCAGCGAGGTGCTCTGCCTCACATATACCGGGATTTTGTTCCACAGCATAGGGAGTCTTTGGGTGATGAATCTATCCCTCCAGCACGTCCTATTAGTAGCCGTGTCGAGGTTTAAGTCTCCCGCCCTTGTGGCTCTGATGGATCTAGATTTTTTGAGGTGAAGCATATTCATCAAATCTGGGTTTGACATGGCCTTGTATGTTAGGCAAAGGTCACCTCTGAGCAAGCGGTAAGCGACTGAATAGAACATACATGGACATGCTGGAGGGGCATATTCCTAACCGAGAGGCTCCCTTCACTCTGTAATGTGCTCGAACAGTTGAGAATGAACAGTTCATAGGCTCATACTAGGCTATTTGCCCTAGGGCATTGGTAAGCCTAGTAGAATGTGTTTGTCTTTTGCCACCCAATCACAAGTTATGCTGCTATGCCCTTGTCTGACTTTAGTATACTGTGCCTCTGTCTAACAGTGACATAGAAGTGATACCTGGGGTACAACTATGATCTCCATCCACTCATCCAGATTCCTATGGAAGAGAGTCAATGAGGGACTCTGCCTAACCAGTAGTGTGAGCTCATTACAGAGTGAAGGGAGCCTCTCGGTTAGGAATATGCCCCTCCAGCATGTCCATGTATGTCAGTGCTGAGGTCCAGCTCTCCTGAGCATGTGGCTGTATGGGACTCTGATTGCCTGAGGTGCATCACGTTCATTACTGCTAGGTAGGACATGGCTGTATATGGCACGCACAGATTGCCTCTGAACAGGCAGTATGCCACTGAGTCCAGCTGGATTCACTTTACCTGGGCAGCATATGACATCTGTGTGAGCCATTGCATCCCCTTGATGATGTACTGTTGTCCTGTACCAGTTGCTGTAGGTGTCTGGTTAGGTACATCCCAAAAGGTGCATTGTACGCAATTATAGGCCTGATGATGGATGAGTAAAGAGGCACAATGACCTCCCCTGCCATACATGTGAATCACTCATGATTAGCTGGGCTATATAACATGTCTGTCAATCCACGTTGGCCATGTGGTAGACAAATGACAGACCGCTACCATGTTTCTTCCCAGGTCCCCAACTACGCCTTCTGTACTCAATGGCCTAACACCTATGTTGTACTCTGCCAGCAATGTGGAGGCCTGGGAATGTGCATTGAATACTCATACCCTCCCTCCCTTGTTCAAGTGTTGGGGCCGACAAGAATGGTAACAGCTATAACGTGGTAGTACTGGTGTGCTCCTGTGAAACCTGAAACAGGTTCATGTTACTGCACAGATATCGATGTCCAGAATGCTAGGTAGGGTTTTGAGTGCGTGCATCCTTGGGTCTAGACGTCCAGTGTTGAGTAGCATCACTCTTACTTCCTCATCCTTTGTGATACAAATGGATGTGGGTTTGCCTTATGAGCCTTGCCTAATACAGGCACTATGGGTGTAGCAGGAGGCTCCGCCAAATGTCAATAGGACTGTGGTGACAGGTGCAAGCTGTCCCTAGCAAAGCATACCACCCCAAGATGGCAGGCATTGGCACACCTGTGAATGACACCAGTATGTCAGTCAATTGTTGGAAGGGATCATCGTGCCTTGATATTGTGGCATCGTTCTAGGTGAGGGTAGGATGCTACTCAAGGTCAGGGTCAAACTGTCACGGGCTACGTGCTCAGAGAGCTCTGTAATGTCTCATGTCATGTAGTCCAGGGAGGAATGTGTCAGGCCATTCACAGCAGCATGGACATTGACTGAGTCATACCTGTACCTGCCTTGGGGTTACCTGAGTGTTTGTGTTATGTGGCAGGTCATAGTGCCTGACAGGCTGCACACCGTGACCCTCACCTCGTTAAGCCTGGTGAACGTGATGTGAGTGTGCCTGATGATAGAGGCACCTAGTACAGGTGTATGAGGTGTGTTGTTAACTGTTAATGGCTGTGAGTGTTCAGCACATTGGCTTTGTGTGATATGTGTTGCACATGTTCGTTTATGTGGTAGTGGTTGCCTGGATGTCTGCTTAGGAGGTCTCTGCTGCATAGGCAGAGCTGTGGTCTGAGCCTACAAGTATGATCATGTGTGATCATGTGTTAGATCCGCTGTTGTGGTAGGTCTGCGTGAGACTGGAAGTGTAGTGAGTGATCCCCTTTGCCACCTGACTGGTTATGGCGGTATTGAGTAGACAGAGCCTAGCCTCCAGTCTGGTATATGGTTGCATCACTCACATGAGTTTGAATTTGTTGTTAGGAGGAGGGGGGTTGTCTGTGTACATGCATCTGTTCTAACATTGTCTCTGGAGTACCACACTCACCAGCTGGACTGGGGAGGGAACTGACAACTGACCTCTGGACATGCTAGAATACTATTGTGAACTCTGTAATCACTAATGATTGAAACCAAGGTCCAGTGGGGAGTGAGGGTGTACTGACATTACCTACAACTGCTGACTGATATAAAAGTGTCAGTGAGCAAATGCCAGGTAACCTAAGTGCAATGTGTCACAATTAAGTAAATGCAACAATGACAAGCAGTCACTTGCTGTCATGTGTAACATGGAAGTACGTACAGTAAGCAATGCAGATATCAGTAGTGAGTCACAGATGTGTTGAGAAGATGTGTACTATGTGGAAGTAGCATACCAGTGAAATAACAAGCTAACAGATAACAAGCATATAAACAAAGGTAGATCCAGGAGGCCTGGATGTAGTGTTTGCTACAACAAACAAGGTGTAGCAATGTCAGTAAGATACAGCTCAGATATGCAGGCACTATAAACCTGAAACCAGATGTCCCCAGCTATGAATGGCAGAGTACAGCCTATTGTCACACACGAGTGCAGACCACAAACCTCGTTAATGTTAAATAACTGGCCTGAAGGCCAACTGCCCATACCAGAAGTAATACACTTGTACACTGGGCCCACAATCAGCAGTTCCCAACTTCAATGGATGAAAGATATGTGTCCTGCCACCACAGTGCTTGCCACCAACCTCCCTAATGTCAAACAACCGGTCTGAAGGCCAAGTACTTAGTACAAATGACATAGAATGATAGCTACACTGTAATCAAGTTTTAACCAAGCAGTAATAAGTAGAAGATAACACTCCCTGTATAGAATGTGTACCATGTATTGTTGAGATACTATGCTGATAACCTGTTTGTGTACCTTTCCAGATAGACATGGCACCAAAAGGAATCCTGCCTACTCTGCTGCAGAGGATGACGTGATCCACCAGAGCCTGGTGCGTGACTATGCCATCCTGTTCTCACGCACCACCCAGAATCAGCAGGAGAGGTCTGCACTGTGGCAAAACCTCGTTAGCAGGATAAATGATGTTGGCATGCATGATAGGACATATGAGCAGGTGAGACATCACTGCAGTGATTTGATAAGAAATGTCCGCCAGCGTGCTGCAGATATCCGCAGGCAACAGGTTGCCACAGGTGGGGGGGAGGCCACACATCCCCCCCTCACCAGACAGGAGGGGCTACTGCTAAGTGTTGTGGATCCAGCCCCAGAACAACAGCAACAATCATGCATCCTGATGGAGGTTGGATCCACACAGCAGCAAGACAGCGAGCGTGCAGGTAAGATGCCATATTCATTTATTGTTATTACTTTTACATTTGTTGACCCAGATAGTCTAGCTGGATATAAGTTCATTTTCAGTAGAGGCCTGTGGAGAAAAGCTCCACACATAACGTAATAAAGGCAGACAGACAAGTTGTTAATACAGACAGCCAACATAATAGAATTGTACACCAGCCTGTTAATTAAATCAACATACATGTAAGGAAGTCAAACAGTTTAGAGTCATACACAATGTACCGTTGGTTTCAAAGCAATCCTACCTAAAGCATAATGGTTATGCAATAAGGCAAAAGCCATATACATAATAGTTAGGGCTCCGAAGGGTAGAGAAGTAGAAGGAGTATGACAGATACAATGATATGGAAGAGGCAGGAGTCAAGAAGGGAAGTGAGGAAAAGAAGGAAGACAGTCAAGAGGAGGTGGGAGGGATGGGAGAAGTAGGTCAGAGTATAGAAGGACATCAAGGTGAAAGAAACAGGGTAGAAGCTAGTTTCTATGCACATTGAGGGGTTAAAGGTGAAGAGAGGGTAGGGAGAGGGACGTTAGCCTGGACTCCAAGAAGAACAAAGCCAGTGGTTTTGGAAGTACAGTTTGAGTTGACGTTTGAAGAGAGGTAAGGGTGAGATTAGAGTAAACTCCTGGTATGTACATATGACTGTTCTGTACGCTGTTACTTCATGCACGCATAAGGTGTGCATGTGGTATGTATCTGTCATCATGATATATATACAGACATGATGTGCAGCTGATGTGTATAAGGGAACTAGTGTACTACTGTACTGTATCATGTGCAAAACGAATGGCACACATGTGCCCACTGACATTACTCTCTTCACACTTCCAGGTCCCTCCCATCTAGCAATGAGGCAGGCCATACATGCTGGTGAGTCTTTTTAACATTCTCCGTAAAACAATTTATAAAACTAGGAAGAGTAGTGTAACTCTGTAGTAGACATGCTGGTGACTGTGTTCACAATAACTGTAATTGACAGGTAGTAAATTGAGTAGTGTAACACGGTACTGATGTGTGTGTTTACTGTGGGGTGTGCATGTGTGCAAGTGTGTCTGTGCCCAAGTGTGCATGTGTGTTAGTGTCCATGAGTGCATGTGTCCATTTCTGAATGTGTGCATTAGTATTGAAGTGCATCTCTGTCAAATATGTATTGAGACTGTAATCTGTGTTCCATGTTTTCCTCCCGTAGGTTCTGGTGCTGCTCTGGTGACCTGCAGCAGGGAACCTGAATCTTGTGCCCCAGGTACTGATGATGATGAAATGTCTGTAATGGTGCAGGAAGGTGTGTCTGGGTCCGCCATTGGTCAACCAATTGACAGTACACAGCTTTCAACCCCGTCAATGCGCACAGTCATCCTGCCGTTACATCCTTTGTCACCATTGTCCCTAGGTGATGGACAGTCAGCAGTGGGCATAGATCAGGGTAATGTGGTACCTGTGGTACATGCATCCCCACAAGGCAGCCATGAGCAGGGGCCTTCAATGGTACCACGCAGACAGTCGCCCATGGGTTCTCGTGGGGGCATCCGTGGCCGTACTGCCTCTGGCCGACGTGCCCAAGGAGGTATGTCAACCTCCACTATGTTTAGAACTGTCATGCAGGCACAGGCACGTATGGAAAGGTACACCAGACAGGGTCTGAGGGAGCTGAGAGCATGTCGCACAGCCATGACAGACGGCATGCGTGATGTTGCGAATGCTATCCGTAACTTCACAGATGTCGTTGACAGACGTTGTGGGGGCATAGAACAGCTGCTCCACAACCAGATGTCCATGGGCCAGGGCGATGGTGTGCGTTTGCGACGTCGATGTGGCTGTATGCCAGCAAGAGCACCAGCTGGCAGTGGCCACGGACGACAACAGGCCCACTCGCGTGCCTCAAGTGCCAGCACCAGCCCCAGCAATGCTGGGTCTGTGCTGTCATCCAGACGCCCCAGGAGACCACGTGCACGTGGCTCTGGACAGTCCCAACAGGGAACTGTGTCCAGTCAACACACCCCTGCTTCCGATGACAGTACCCAGTCTGGGTTAGTACCGGATACGGCCCGTAGCACCCCTGCCAGGCACAGGTACCGTGTCCGTGCCCACAGACACTGATCTGGATGACCTGACAGGTGCAGTCTGTGGCTGTCCACAAAACCCTGTACATGGCAGCCATTATGTGGGACTGTGTGCGTGCTTACACACATGCAGAAACCTAACACCTAGGGCAAACACATACACACACACACTGCACCAACAACGGTCCACCCTGTACTGCTGCCCCTCACAAACACACATACACACACATGTCAATTGGTGTTACCAGTGGCCGGCTTGGGCATACCTAACCCACACCCTGTGCATATGATGACACTGTGCCACCTCCTGCATACTACAACATCGGTGCAGTGAAAGGTAAACACGTTGCTGATGCACAGGGTGACTACATAGATGTTTATTTTATTTATTTTATTTATTTATTTTATTTTACATTTGTTGACCGGGCTAGTCTAGCTGGATACATGTCCTTTTTCAGTAGAGGCCCGGGGAGAAAAGCTCCAACATAATGACATGACATCTGTACAAATAACACGCAATGAGGAAGGATTAACATAGGAGGATTATAAGTAGTAACATGTTGGTAACTGTTGACTGTTGCAGTATAATTGTGTGTATATCCCAGCAGTCCTGCTGCAGTAACTGTATGAATGTCCTCAATTGTTATCTGCACCCATACTACTTAACAAAGTGTACCAGCTGCACACCATCACATGCTAACATTGACTATGGCAATGCGCATCTTGTGCTGTTATGTAGATTCAGCTACATGTATCTGTTCTGTCACACATGCATTCATACACACCCTGCTACCCACACACATGCACACGCTCACCTGCCATTCCCATTATTTATCACCCTACATGAGTAGCTGTTGATACATGACAGGTACACATTTGAGAAGTGCACTATGTTGTTTACTACTGGCATCCCCTTCTCTACCTGTACTCACAGGGTGCAGGCAACCTCATCAGTTGAAAGATGTAATGTGCATCAGGTACTGTAGTACCCTGATTGCCACATCAAACATGTTTCCCATACGGAAATGCACACACAGACACATCCCACATCCACACACTTGCCACATTCAGGCTTCAGAACACTATCTAGGTATATTCGGTACATGTGCGTGTTACAGTAGTATGTAACACTATACTGAGTACTGGCAGTTAGTTGTCTGTTGTCATGTTGTCTGTATAGAATAAAAGAATTGTTTGATTATCCTACTCCGCTTTGTGGACAGGACATTACTTGAAGAAGTGTTACCTTACATGTGTTATCAGTACCACCACCTTCTGTTTTGTAGTTTTGTTTGTATAGGGTGCTATCAACATCACTGCTTGTTAAGGGTAATGACCACCCTGCAGTGCATAGCCCCATGTGGCAAAAGCCACATCCCACCCCATCATTGTGCACACACACTAACCCCACCAACAGTAAAACACATACTTTCCATTTGCAAGATTCAAACCCATACCTAACTGTGCAATGACAGTAGAAACAGACACATTAGCAGAGTGTGCTATTTGCAGTAGTTGGAGAAATCTTTACTAATGCTGTACTTAGAGGGTGCTGACATCATCTGTGTGTAGGAGGAGGGATGTGCACCCTGTAGTGTATTCTCCCAGTTGGCAAAAGGCAGTTAACCCTCCCAGCATAGTGCACACACATAAACCACACTCATACTAACACACATTCATTCCCTTTGCAGGATTCAAACCCCTACCTAACTACGTTATGACACTGAAGAAAGACGCATTAGCAGAGCACGCTATGCAAATTACTGGAGGACTTTACTACAGGTGATATAGTTATACAGTCCTGACATCATCAGTGTTTCAAAAGGGGATCTGCATCCTGTACAATACTGTCACAGTTGCTAATAGGGACATTTCCCACACACACACATCGATGTGTTGGAGGTTTGCATATGTGGGATCCAGAACTCCAGTGTGATTAGTATATGGTTTGATTGCAACAATGAGGGATATACTCCCAGTGGTGAGCAGTTTGTACTCATGTTTGTAAAGATCAGCTCTAGTATATCTGCCCCTCTTGTGGGAAGGTTGGTTACCTGTTCCATAGCCAAAGAATGTCTGATCAATGGGAACCTTAGAGCTTGGGTATTGTGGCTTGTGTAATGTTCACAGTCTATGTTTGGGTAGCTGGCATGACCCAGTATGATGGTGTTTGCAGAGTAATCTAAACTCTCCTGTGTCAGCATGAAGGCTGTGTGGGAGTCCTGAGTTTGAGAGGGTGCTGTAAGAGCTCCTCTGTGTCTCTTTCCATGTGGTCCAGGGAGGTACGTCTCAGGTTGTTTGCACCAGCATGGACAATGTCTGCCTCATAGCTGTACTTGCTGTGGAGTGACCTGTGTGCCTGTGTTATGTGGCACATTCTATCACCCAACAGGTAGCTGACTGTGACCCTCACCTTGCTCTGTCTGGAGGGCGGCACGCCTGTCAACAGCTCATGTCAAGCAAGTGCACACCCCTCATAAATGATGTGGAAACCTTCAAAGGCCCAAGGCCTGTTGAAAATATGGACCAGACTGCAGATACCTGTATAGAGGCATTCTGTGGACACATTCAGGAATGCATGGATCATGAAGCCACATACGAAAGCATGACCCAATTCTCCAAAGGCAGATGTCCTGGGCGGACACCAGCCATAAACACACTATACAATAGAAGGATGACGCCACTACATGATACAACAACCTCCCAAAATGTGAAGGCACCACTGATGAGTATTGGAAGACAACTACAGGCACCCATATGATTGTCTAAGGCCATCTTTGAGAGAGGATTCCACAAGCCACTGAGGATAATCACAAGGCTGCCTGTAGTTATGTTAGTAACCTGGGTGGTACTACCCAGATATGCTCAGAGGTAATCCAATATGTCACACAAAATATAAAACACACAGACATTGCCATCATCCTAGTGGACAGGTTCAATGCTGCCTTCTCTCCCCACCACACCAAAAGGGCAAATATGTCTCGCAGCACAGTGCTTCCCCCCCTGACATCACAGATGCTCAGGTAAGAGATGCCCTTCCCAAAGCAATAAACACTGCATCAATGGGACCAGACAGTGTCCCAGGCTGTGTCCTACATGAACCACAAGAAGAGCTACACCCAGACATAACACCACTGTTCAATCCCAGCCTTACTACACGATATGTGGCCAGAGAGTGGCATACAGCAACAGTGGTCCCTCAACATTCAGGTGGTGCCGACACGGATCCTGGACACTACTCGCCCCATATGTCTGACTAGCTTTGTCTGCAAAGCTATGGCAAGGATCATCATGAACCTCACATATCTAGATATTGTGGACCTACAGACATGTCACCATACACAGTTTGGCTTTGTCAATGGCAAATCCTGCCTATCAAACCTGTTTGATTTCTTTGAAACAATCACCAAGGCCACTGTCAAGGGGTAGGAGGTCCACAAAGCCTACCTGGACCTTGCATAAGCCTTGGATACAATACCCCACTTGTGCATTCTAGGGAAGCTCACCAGTGTACATATTAACCCCTGTGTCACTATGGGTATTGCACAGTGGCTCAAGGGCAGAACACACATGGTAGAATTGCTGGAGCCATGTCAGCCTCCAACCTGGTACAAGTGGTGTCCCACAAGGCACAGCCCTAGGAGCTGTCATGTTCATTATATATTTGTCATAGGTACAGGCCAACATGGAAGTACTGTGGCTCAGCAAGTCGCAGGTGACTGCAGACCGAACACCATAATCAACTCACCAGCTAACACACGCATCCTCCAAAAGGGATTCTTGCAAACACACGACTTGTGCCACAGCCATGGCCTCAACGTGAATGACAGAAAGGGTATAGTCATCCCCTTTGTCAAACACTAAGTGACCACAACGTACCACATATGTGTTAATCCAGTAAGTGCAGACCAAGGGATTATGGACCTTGGGTACGAGGTTGATAGCATTCTACCATTTGACAACAACATGGACAAAGTGGTTAGGTAAGCATGTTATATGGGCCACATCATCATGGGATCCACATGTAGGCCAGGGGAGGACATTGTGCCCCTTTACTCATCCCTCATCATGCCCATAATTGACTATGATGAACCTGTCGACATGCACCTTACCAGACACCTGCAGCAACTGGAGCTACCACATATGTACCTCGACAAGGGGATCAAAGAGCTCAAACAGATGCCACATACTGACTGGTTAAAGTAGCAGCAGCTCTACTCAGTGACATACTGCCTCTTCATAGGCAATCTGTGCCTGACATAGAAGGCCAGGTCATACCCTCACGTAATGGCCATGCTGCATCTCAGAATATCCAGATCCCACCAGAATACACGCTGGAAATACTTGAACCTCAGGAGTGATATACATAGGACATGGTGGAGGGGCACATTCACAACTCAGAGGCTCCCTTCATTCCTGATTATTATCCCAATAGAGGTTAGGCAGACTGACTCAGTGACTATCTTCAAGAGCGATATTAATGACTGGATGTGACATTGTAGGGTTACCCTGGGTATCACTTATGTGTCACTGTGAGAAAGAGGCACAGTATACTAACCTTGGAAAAGGGCATAGCAAGACAGATTCACAATGCATGTTGAAAGGCACACACATTGTGGCTAGGTGGATACATGCCCTGGGCAGATATCCCTGTACGAACCTATGGACCTATGTCTCTTTTTCACCATTGGCCCTATGTGCTGTCAATCACCAATGTAATCTCAATACTCCGGTAGCATGTGCAAAGGTCAGTTGTCAGTCACCTCTATGGTACAGTTGTGGAATATGTGTGTCATGTAGTAATGTCACAGCTGCCACATGTACACAGTCAACCTTATCCCCTACCCATTGATGTACATCACATGTATGAGATGGAAACACATGGCCAAACTAACAACAACATACAAGTCAGTCAGATGCATGGACACATATGACTCCGTCATTGTCCATGCCACCACAGCTGATGTGGGATGTCGCTCACTGGGATACATGATAGGGAACATGGAAGGGATCACTGAGCAAGTGACACAGGCTGGTAGACCCCTGACCTTGGTTGGCATCAGACCCTCACCAGGGATTCCGACAAATTACTGAATGCTAATGAATAAGTGTAGCTACAACACCCTAGCTGAATGGTTCTTAGCATGCAGTCACTGCATTGCTATGGAATACTGTCTTACCACTCCCACAACAGGTGAGAACATGCAGCTCCTGTACATCAACAACATGTAGACTTTATGCCCCAGACCAGGTGTGCATCCTGCACTACTAGGCTGATAGCATCTACATCTCACACTGTATATACACATCCCACATGCAGCACCTGCACAGAAGACCACGGTCATAATGTTACCCTGTGCAAATACCATGTATTCACATGTGGCAGGCATCACACATGGTAACTATTGAAAGTCACAGGTACATATGTGTATTTGGCACACACATACATCATGTGTTCATTGCCATAACCGGTGTAATCAATGTCATGCATTATTGTGAGGGACAACCCACACACATGGGCATTCTGTGTGTGCACAACACACATGGCATGTCTGTAATCAAAAGCCATACATAATTGTGATATCGTTTAGAAAGGGGTATGTGCATCCTGTAGTGTGTTTTCACAGTTGCCAAAAGGGATATATCAATCATACACACTTACCCCCCTTCACACACACACTTGCCACCTGCTGGATTCAAACCCCTACCTAACTATGTTAAGACACTAGAGACGGATGCATTAGCACAGCGCGCTATTCGCATTACTGGGGGATTTCCTTTCCCCTGATATACTTATAGGGTGCTGACATCATCAGAGTTTAGAAAGTGGAATGATCATCCTGTGGTGTGTTTTCCCAGTTGCCAAAAGGGATGTTTCTTTCATACACACTTACACACACACTTACCCCTTCACACACACTTGCCACCTGCTGGATTCAAACCCCTACCTAACTATGTTATGACACTACAGACAGACGCATTAGCACGGCGCTATTCGGATTACTGAGAGAATCCTTTTCTCCAATATACTTATAGGGTGCTTACATGATCAGTGTCTAGAAAGGGGATGAGCATCCTCTGGTGTGTTTTCACATTTGCTAGGGGTAACATTTGGACCAAGTGTGTGAGCATGCCCAGTTCAGCCTTCCCATGGCATGTTGTGTGAAAGATGTCTCATTTATCTAAGTGTGTGAGCATGCCCAGTGTGGGCTTTACATATGTTGAACTCTGCAGCCCATCACATTTGTGGATGAGTGTGACCTTCAACAAATACCTCCAGTTTATGGTTGTGTGTTCTGTGCCATGTTGTGTAGTTACTGTCCAAATGCTTTTTGTGTGAACAAAACAGGGAGTATACTGTGCCTGCAGGTTTTGCATGGGATACTTTGCACACAATTGTCAACATCCGTTCATACTGACCTAACACTGTAGCACTGTCTAGTGTAGTGTTTCAGTACTTTCACTGTGGTGGTCAGTATCCTGGGCTTTAGTCCTATCACTGCTTTACATTTCCATAGTGTGCACAACAGGCTGGTTAGGGTCCAGTTGTGCACATCTGCACAAAGGCAGTGCCTCTACAGACCCTGTTAATTGCTGCCCCATAAGCTTAACAAGTGTAGTCTGCAAATCTATGGAGAGGATCATAATTGAGCTCATAAACAAAGATATAGGGGACATGCAGACATTGTACCCATCCCATTTTGGCTTGGTCAGGGGCAGATCATGCCTTTTGTACTGGGTTGACATCTTCAAATTGGTCACTTAGGCCATTGTTGGGGAAAGGCAGTCCATACAGCCTACCTTGGCCTTGCAAACACTTTCAACACAATACCCCACTCAGGTATTGTGGAAAACCCTAACAACTGAAATGTAAACCCATATGTCACAAGATGGGTTGCAAACTGGCTTAAGGACGGGACACACAGGGTTAGAGTTGCTGGCACTATGTTAGACTCCAGGCTGGTCACAGGTGGTGTCACACAGGGCTCAGTCCTTGGCCCCATTGTTTGTCATGTACTTCCCAGAAGTACAGGCCAACATGGGAGGACTTTGGATGACAATGTTAGCAGATGACTGCACACTGGGCACCATAGTGGACAGTGCATCACACACAGATATCCTTCAGAAGGGACTCACAGTAACTGATAGCTGGTGCCAGGGCCATGGCCTGAAGTCAAAGTGCACAACATGTGTAGACATACCCTTCAGGAAAAGCAAGGTGACCCCAAGCTACCATATAGGTGGCAATCCTCTAAGCACAGAGGAGGTTATCATGGACCTGGGGAC
Source organism: Protopterus annectens (assembly GCF_019279795.1). Classification (NCBI taxonomy): domain Eukaryota; kingdom Metazoa; phylum Chordata; order Ceratodontiformes; family Protopteridae; genus Protopterus; species Protopterus annectens. The sequence continues at coordinate 55,684,769 of NC_056726.1, forward strand.
CCAGGTTGACAGTCGCCGTTCTTCTGAGACTCACATTGCTAAAGTGGCTAGGAAGACCTTCTACATTGCCCACCTGATCAGGATGGGATTCACATCCAGATCTAGTGGGTCATTGTTCCCCTGTACTCTTCACTTATCAGACCAGTGATTGAGTCGAATGCCCTATTCTGGCTGTATCTCACCCAACATCTGCAGCAATTGGAGACACCCTGACTGTCCCCCACCTAAAGGATCAAGGAACCCCATCAGCTGTCATATGCTGCCAGATTGAAGACACACACACTCTATTCACTCACATACCGTCTGCTTAGAGGTGACATGTGCCTGACATGCGAGGCCATGTCCAAACAGAGATTAATGGACATGCTCCACCTCAGACTCAGAAGATCCACCTGAACCACTAGTGCAGGTGACTTACACCTTAGCAGGGATGTATGTTGGACATGTTGGAGGGATGGAGTTATCACTCGGAGACTCCCTATGCTGTGGAATACAATCCTGGTCCATTTGAGGCAGAGCACCTTGCTGGCTGTGTTCAAGAGGTATCTTGACCTAATGCTAGTCGGAGAATGTGTTTGTCCATCAACACATTGTAAGCGTAGTTTGCCATGTCATATGTCTTGTTTAGTATACTGTGCCTCTGTCTACCTGTGACATAACATTGATACCCAGGGTAAACCTCCCATCTCCCATCCACTCATTAGGATTCCTGTTGAGGGGGCACAACCAGTGTCTCTATGGACAACCTGTACTGGTAGTTTACTCATGTGCGGGGGTGGCTTCTGTGTTTTGGATAATGCAGTACAGCCTGTCCTATATATGTCAGTGCTGGGGTTCAGGTCCCTCATGTGCATAGCTCCCTGCCATTCAGATTGTACAAGGTGCAGCATGTGCATTGATTCCAGCTTGGACATGGCTTTCTACATCAGGCACAGCTTGCATCTGGGTGGACAGCATGGCAGTGTGTGGAGCTGCACTCTGTTTAATCAGACTACACATTACATGTGTTCCAGCTCTGTCATACTCCTGGTGAGGTACTGTTGTGGACTTTACAGGTGCTGGATGTGTGTGCATGAGGTACACCGGACAGGGGCTGTTGTGGTCATTTCTAATGCTGATGAAAGATAACTGCAGAACCACAATGACCTCCCCTTAGCTAGATGTCAGACAGCATGGACCATACAATCACAAATGAAAACAGGACCCTCTCCACAAAGGGAAAGTGTCCTGTCTGGTGGACCCCAGCCATAAACAAACTGTATGACAGATGAGGGTTACTAATGCAAGACAGAGCTACATCTCCAAAAGGGAAGACAGCTGTGATCAGCACTAGTAGAAAGCTACATTATCTCATAAAGACATGCAAGGTCAACTTGGGGACATAAATCACCAAAGACAATGAAGGTAACCACACTGCTTTCTTCAGTTATGTCAGACACCTGGTTGTGAACCCTCGGATATGCTCAGAGTTGGTACACAACAACATATATTCCAGTGACCTGACAGATATTGGCAACATTCCGCGGACAGCTTCAGTGCGATTTACCCCCTCCCTCACCCCCAAAACAAGATAGTTATCACTGCTGTATGTAACCTCACTATCATCTTGGATGTCCATGTGAGAGCCACACTCAGCAAAGACAAGTACACAGCATCCATGGGACCTGCTGGTATCTCCAGTTGCATGCTATGTGAACTCCAGAAGGGCTGGACCCATATATACAACTGCTATTTAACCTTAGTCTTGCTACAGGATATGTACCTGAACACTGGCATACGGCAACAGTGGTCCCACTCCACAAAGGAGATGCCTCCACAGACCATGGCAACTACCACTACACAAGCTTAACCAGCCTTGTCTGCAAAGATATGGGAGGAGTCATGGAGCTCTTACACAGACACATTACTGACCTACGGACCCTTGTTCCCACCTAGTTCAGCTTTGTACAGGGCAGATCCTGCCTTTTGCACCTTTGCACCCGAAAATACCTACCATGAAGATCAGGGTTCTTCAACACATGTCATATGCTTCCAGAATAGAGGAAGTCCAGCTTTGTTCAGTGTCATACCGCATACTTACAGGTGACCTATGCCTGACATACAAGACCATGTCCAATCAGGATTTGGTGGACATGCTCCACTGCAAGCAATCCAAATCCACCAGAGCCATGAGAGCTGAGTATTTGAACCTCAGCACATACATGTATAGGACATGCTGGAGGGACAGAGTCATAACTCAGAGGCATCTCACACTCTAGCAGAGTATCCCAGTTCATGTTTGACAGAGTCCCTCACTGACTCTCTTCAGGAGACATCTGGACAACTGCATATGAGATGGAGGCACAGACTAGACAGAGACACAGTCATGTTATTCAATTACGTAAGGGGGTCATAATGTGTCACTACTAAGTCAGAGGCACAATATTCAGAATCTATTCTGTACACTTATTACCACTATAAGGGGTGGCAATAGCCACATCACTATGGCTAGGCTTATACATGCACTAGGGCAGATAGCCTAGTAGTACACTATGACACTATGAAACACCGGTGTATGTGTAGCTATTGTCAATCAAACAGTATGATGTGGCTTGGGGGGCTTTATTCCAACATTGTTTTGTCTATTCCTTCTAGCATGTCTAGGGATCAGTTGCTAGTGTCCTCTCCTGCTCAGCTGGTGAACCTGGGAATATTGAGGCACTGTTACACTTGCCTCATGTACACTGACAACCCTCTCCTTCTGCCATAAAACACACATACATGTGAGAGATGCAACTATGTAGCCAAAGTGGAGGCTGAGCTCTCTCAACATAGGACTAGCAAGACCAGAGAGAAGGTGAAGGTAACCACACACAAATCTTTAATCCATTCTCACATGGCACTGTCACAACTTAAGATCATACACATAGACACACAGAGAGACACTCGGAGGCTCTGATCAGAAGTCTACCAGAATGGCAGTGGCCACCACAGCAGACACTCACACAACTGCCTCCACAGGGCACAGCACATGCAACACATTGACCACAGAGTCGGTGTGCCAAACAGTCACAGCCCTTAAGGCCAAACACAATGCCAGACACACTTGTCATAGGTGACTCCATAGTCAGACACACTGATGTCCCACTCACCAGATCAGGTACAGAGGAGGTCACAGTAAGCTGCCTATCGGGCACTGGAATCCACCACATAATGCAAGCACTCAGGTCACTAAACTGCAAGTACAGGTCTGACCCAGTCATAATCCATGCTGGTGTGAACGACCTGAGATGTACCTCCCTGGACTACATGGAAAGAGACATAGAGGATCCCTCTGATTATGTAGGCCAGGAAGGTATGACCCTGACCTTGGCAGTATCCTACCTTCACCAAGTATGATGCCACATAAACAGAGACAAGATGATCAGCTGTAGTATTTTGCTTAGACTATGGTGTCATTCTAAGGGGTCCAATGTCTGTCTGCCTGGGATGACATGCTGGACAGGCCACGGTGATTTGCAAGGGACGGCTTGCACCTGTCACCCTGGGCTTCCGGATTTCAGATGATGCTCTTGCCACCCCCATTGTGCCTTTTTATGCAAGATTCAGATTCTACACCTACCACCCTAGAACACAGTAAAGGAAAGACACTAAGGGTAATGCTGCTCAATGCCCAAGGTCTCAACCTCAAGCTGCACACACTCTATGCCCTTCTCAGTATGTAGCACATTGATGTCTGTGCTGTGCCTGAAACCTGGTTCACAGCTTCTGACAGCACCCGGCACTATCGGGTGTTACCTCATATCATGCATTCCGGCACCAGCATCCCGACAACACCAAGAAGGATGGTGGGTGTCCATATTCATCAAGGACACCCTCACCTCATGGTTGGTGGCAACACACGATGCATCGGAGACCATCCAGGTGCCAGTGACCGTAGGCAAGACTGCTCTGCAGTTTGTAGCATGTTACATGCCACCCGCTCAAACTCAGGTACCTCACACAGCTATCCTGCAAACACTGAAGGGGATAAATGTATCTCCAAACACCATCCTACTGGGTGATTCCAACTATCCACATATAGACTGGGATCACTAATCATGCCACAACACTCTAACACAAAGGTTCCAAGAGTTCATACACTGAAATGCCATGGAACAACTGGTCCCAATCCCCTCAAGTGGAGGCAACATACTAGAACACATCATCACGAACATGGGGTCACACTGTTCAACACCAGACGTATACCCATCATTGGTGAGATCAGATCATGGACTACTCTCAGTGGGAGTCCACATCCCACCCACACCCCAGATGGGAAAAGAAACAGTGAAGACCTTCTCAAATGCCGACTTCACATTTCTGAGGACTGGTGTGGTCTCTTTCAAGGCCCCCAGGCCAGCGGACACCATTACCCAAGCCACTGTATCACTTAGAAATGCCTTCTACCAGCACCTCCAGGACTGCATGGATCAGGCAATCCCAAAAAAAGACTCTTTGTACCACAGGCAAGCATCCAGTCTGGTGGACCCTAGCCATAAACAAGCTGTACAACACAAGGAAGGAGCTACTACGAGATAGAGCGTAATCCGTAGGGGGGGAAGACACCCCTGCTCATTGTGAGTAAAACACTGGGTTCCCCCATACAATCATTCGAGGCATGTTTTGAGAGTAAACCCACTCAGGACTCCAGGGACAATCATGAGGCCTTTTTACCTATGTTTGAAACCTGGGAGGAACTCCCAGATATGCTCAGACTTAGTTCAGAATGATGTTGATATCATTGCACCTACAGACATTGGCAACATACTGGCTGACAGGTTCAGTGCAGATTCCCCCCCCCCTCCCCCCACCTCGAGCGGTATGTACACCACAGGATTGTAGCCCCCCAAACATCTCCACTGCTGGGGTGGGAACTGCTCAATCCAAGGCAGAAAACACTTTATCCATGGGACCAGATGGTGTCCCCAGTTGTGTGCTCCATGAACTCAATGAGTAATTACACCCGCAGTTAGGGCAGCTGTTTAATCTTAGCCTCATCTCAGGATATGTTCCCAAGGAGTGGCATACAGCAATGGTGGACCCACTTCACAAAGGAGGTGCCTCCACCAACCCCAGAAACTACCATCCCATCAGCTTGACAAGCCTGTTCTGCTAAGCTATGGAGAGGATCATAATGGGAATTCTAAATGAAGACATAGGGGACTTGCAGACATTGGATCCAATCCAGTTTGGCTTTGTCAAGGGCAGATCATGCCTTTTAAACTTGGTTGACTTTTTCAAAACACTCACCCAGGCCAATGACGTGGGCAAGGCAGTCCACACAGCCTACCTTGACCTGGCAAAGGCTTTCGACACAATACCCCACTCAGGTATCATTGAAAACATCACCAGCTTAATTGTGAACCCATACATCACAGCATGGGTTGCAAACTGGCTAAGTGACGGAACACACAGGGTCAAAGTTGCTGGTGCCAGTTCACACTCCAGAGCTGTCACAAGTGGTGTCCCACAGGGCTCAGTCCTGGGCCCACATTTGTTCAGTATCTACTTTTCAGAAGTGCGAGCAAACACAGGAGGATTATGGCTGACAAAGTTTGAAGATGACTGCAAACTGGGAAGCATAGTTGGAAACCCATCTGACACAGACATCCTTCAGAAGGGTCTCATAGACACGGATAACTGGTGCCACAGCCATGGCCTTACATTAAACACTAAACAATGCATAGCCATACCCTTCAGGAAGAACAAGGTTACCACTACTTCCCATCTAGGTGGCAATCCTCTAAGCACAACGTAGGTTATCAGGGACCTGGGCACCCAGGTTGACAGTGACCTTTGTTTGACACTCACATTGCCAGGGTAGTTTGGAAGGCCTTCTACATTGGCCACCTCATCATGCAGTGATTCACATCTAGATCAAGGGAGGTCATTGTTCCCCTGTACTCATCACTCATCAGACCAATGATTGCATACAATGCCCCATTCAGATTGGATGGGCCCACAAATTCCTCGACAGGAGGTGAAAGGGTCTCAAACATATTTCTTATGCTGCCCGACTGAAGGAATTCCAGCTGTATTCAGTCGCTTACTGTCTGCTCAGAGGTGACCTGTGCCTGACATACAAGGCTATGTCCAACCCAGAATTAATGAACATGCTTCACCTCAAGACCTCTACATCCATCAGAACTACAAGGGCAGGAGATCTAAACCTCAACACAGATATTAATAGGATGTGCTGGAGGGACCGATTCATCACCCAGAGAGTCCATATGCTGTGGAACAACATCCTGGTACATGTGAGGCTGAGCACCTCACTGGCTTTGTTCAAGTGAGATCTTGACCAATGGATGGGAGATTGCAGGTATACCCCAGGGATAACCTCAGTATCACTGCTTGACAGAGGCACAGCAAAATAATGGGCATATTATCCATCAACTTGCAGGGGTGGCAGAAGCCACAAAACTCTGGGCTAGGCTTATTAATGCTCTAGGGCAGATAGCCTAGTATGAACCTATGAACCTATGGACATAGGCCTGAGGCAGTTCCTGCTATTAGGACAGTGGTCTGCAGCAAGCTATATAGTAGTAGTCGGTTTTAGCCACTGGTTTTTGACCATGGCTATTCCATGTTGCTTCTTGTTGTGGTACAAACATGGGTGTGTGGTTATCCATGCTATTTATTGCTAGTCACCCTCATTTTGTATCTTGTTCCATGTTTTTGCACATGTACATCACTGTATGACATGCAGCTGTTTCCATGAGGGTCATATGCGTGGATATGGATGTTAGTTGGGGTCCTCAGGTGTGCATATTGTACATGATATTACATTACTTAACACATGGCATTCATGCCTCAGGTGGTGCTGCAGGGCCACCTCTGTCGGATACACATACTACACTCCCTGTACGTTTGGAAGCAGGTTGTGTCATGTTAGGCATCCCTGTTACTGTATGAGTGAGTCAGAGCGGTATCAGTCCCAGTGTTCCTACTGACCAAGCGTATGTGCTATCGTTGCCTCTTTGCCAAGGCCAGGGCATACTGGGCACGCCTCCTTCTGCCTACTGGGACAAGGTCAGGTTGTTCCTCCTCCGAGTCACCCCCTACCTGTGGTGGCCTTGGCAATGGTGGGGGGATGTTTGGCCCAGCCCTGTGCTGGTCCTGCTGCAGCTGTTTCCGCAGGATCATATTATGTAGCATAGCACATATCATGATCATTTGGGTACATGTAGTTGGTGTGTACTGCAAAGCTCCACCAGACGTGTCCAGACACCGGAACCGTGACTTGAGCAGCCCAAACACACGCTCTATGATATTACGTGTTTGTGCATGTGCCTCATTATGGCGTTCCTGTTCAGGTGTGTGTGCATTTCTGATGGGTGTCATCAGCCACGGCTCAAGTGCATAACCTGCATCCCCCACTAGGTGTCCGTGTGGGAAGTCCCCATTGGCAAATGATTGGTACAGCTGCGTCAGATGCCAGATGTGGGAATCGTGGTAGCTCCCAGGGCAGCCAGCACACACATTCATTATTATGCCCTGGGCATCACACACGACCTGGCAGTTGATGGAGGGGTATCCCTTGCGGTTAATGTAGGCTCTACCCCGCTCACCGGCTGGTGCTTTGATGCGTATGTGCGTGCAATCTATTGCACCCAGCACCTCAGGGTATCCCGCTATTTGCTGGAAGAGACGCATATTGCTGGCCACAACCTCACGGTCATTAGGGACATATATATGATCACTGACATGTGCTGACATGGCATCCAGGAACTGGTGCAGTACTCTGGAGGCTGATGCCTGTGATATCCCTATCATATCACCAGTTGGTCTCTGGAAGATACCTGTTGCTAGTATTCTTAGGCCAACACATACCTTGGTTTCTACTGGGATGGGTTCCCCTCTGTTGGTTCTGTGTGTGAGATGTGGCCTGCACAGCTCAACAATCTGCTGCAGAAGGTCTCTGTCCACTCTGTAGCGCTCTACTATCTCCAGCTCATGTAACCCATGGTAGCTGACCCTGGGCCTGTATACTCTTCTCCTTCTCCTCACTCTGGGTTGTCTGTCAGCGTCTGCATTGTCACCACCCTCAGCAATTCGCCTATGCCTGATTATAATAGCCATGGCAGCCCCTAGCATTTCTGCTCTGAGTTCAGCTTTTTTCAGTTTTCAATTCTGATAGCTTAGTTTCTGGCAGTATCTCTTGTGAGAAACAGCCTGCACTGCTCTTTGTTGTGTTTTAAGTGCTGGGTTGGGCTTCTAGTCTGCCTGTGTAATTGCCTGCTTCTAATTGTTTCCACTAATTAACTCTAGTAGTAGCTTCTGTCAGCTTCCATGTATTTTAGTTGTTTCCTGTTTCCTCTCTGTTTCCTGAGGGGGAGCAATGTGCACACCAGCTTAAACACGCTTACAGTCACTTAAACACGCATACACATCCTTAGACGGTGTTACACGCGCGCACACATCCTTACACGGTGTTAGCTAGGCTGATTCATGCTAAAATGCGCGCACACTGCCTTCCACGCGGCGCCGCGCAAACCGTTGTAAACAGTTTGCAACACGCTCCCACATGTTGAACCTGCCTTACACGCGCGCACATGCACGTATATCAAGAAACTTTGAGTGTAGGGATAGCGTATACCCTCAATTTCTTGACTTTCCTAGTGTTCTGTTGAGACGCACCTCCCTCCCTGATGTCTGTCTGTCATCTGTTACCTTACATTGCCCTCCAATCTGGTACATTTCTTTCTATCCTTCCCCCCCCCGTGATGTCACCCACCTCTTACTCTGTTCCTCCCCCTTCTCTAGGTCTTACACTACTCAGAATGTGCTCATTACCTATGTGGCAGTGTGATTCAGTATTGTAACCCTCATTTACATAGGATTGCCTAGTAATGCTTAGTTACATGTCTTACACGGAGCTTCCCCCCCTTGACAAACACTAAACGGAGGCCATATTGTTTTTGGTCTGCAAGTCCCTCCATTGTCATTCCATGTAATACATAAATCCCACAATTGTGGGCTTATAAGCTTCGGTTTTTAGTTTTAGGTAGCGCACCCCGTTTGCGCGGGTGTGCGCTGCAGTTAAACCCAGAAATCCCGTGACAAAAAAAAAAGTTATATAACTTATTTTTGCAACACTTTTTCATGCCAATGGCCACATATTTGGCCATTGGCATGCTTAATGAAACATATGCACCCTTTATTTGGAGCTGACATAGCTCCGTTTTTAATTTTGCAGAAATGTACTCAGTTGTCAGCTGAGTACATTTCTGCAGCTAACACGTCCGTTACACGGACTGGTTTTGGCTTTGTGGATCGCTCAAATACCTCATTTGCATATCTTGGAGCTGCAAATGAGGTATTGAGCATTTCCACGCCCAGTCCGTGTAAGAGACGTGTTAGCTGTCTCTTACACGGAGATTTGGGCTGTTCCTGAATCAGGAGGCTTACACGGAGGCTTACACTACTCTTGAACTCCGTGTAAGCCTTCCTGAATCTGGCCCAGAATGTCGAAAACCATATGGCCGAGACCAAAAAAATAAAAACAAAATCTTGCCCTCACACTGCAAGCAGGGGGGCTATGTCCCCATGCACCCCCCCCTGAACTTAAATATACCAACTCCAAGATCTCACTACAGTGCAGAAGATGGAAATCTTTCCATTCCACACTGGAGATGCTGGTTCCGGTTCTGAATTGTCGACCATGTGAAGGGGACACATTATATCTATATATATATATATATATATATATATATATATATATATATATATATATATATATATATATACCACTGGTATTCTTTGTCTACCATTGCTGGTAGCACTTTTCTGTACACTTTCCTTTCGATCTTTGTCTGTACATATACCTTTGTACCCTTGGGTATTTGGTGCCTACCATTGCTGGCAGTATTTGATTGTAATTTTTTTCCCCTAAGTCTATTTTCCAGTTCCCTTTTTGTGTGCTAGATATGGCTGATAAGGAAAAGGCACTTCTGGCTTTAAAAAGCATCAGAAGTGTGATATGAAAATGTCAAATTCTGATGGTCATTCATTATGCTCATTACATCTTCAAGAAGAGACTGTTCAATATGCTGTGGATTCAGTCACTGAGCCTTAGCTGAATGAAAGAATAAATTAATATTAAAGGGCATGCTTAAAACTTCTTTGAGGAGGTTTTATCTGGTTCCAAATCTTAGACGGACCCTTCTTTCTCCTCTTCTTCAAGAACTGAGTAACAAGAAGAAAAGTCACTCGGCACCGACCTACCCTTCAGCACTGGTGACTAAGAAACCTAAACTAGAGGTTCCACAAATGGCTGTGGAACTGAAAACCTCTGCTCCAAGATTACGTGCATCTTCGGCACCGGAGCAGACATTAGAAAACCAGGATAAGACTTCTGAACCGACAACCTTGGTTCCATCCACTATACCTGCACTGAAACCTACTGTTCCAACAGTAATTCTTGAGGAACCAGAGTACATTCTACCAATAAAGCATTATTCCCCATATGTAGATCCCTTTGCAGGACAGACCTAAATCTCCAGCCACCCAATCAGTTCTCTCCATCAAGAGCTTATCAGAATTGGACGTGGTGCGGCTGGTGGATCAGGTTCTTGTGGCGAGAGGATTGCCTTCCATGTCCTCTGTTCTGACTACCTCCAGTTCTGGAACTACTTTCTCCATGACTTCATCAAGTCTTCCTCCTCTGACCCCATCTGTAGTATTGGAGAATCAGGCTCTGATCCTGCCACTTTGACTTTCTTGGCTCTAGCCAGATCTTTTTCTGCAGGACCATCTACTACCCTGAGTTCTGCAGTCCTCCTGGAACCAGAGAGGTCCCAGGGTGTGGGTTCCACTGTCGGTTCCAAGGGGCAGATTTACACTCCAGATTTTTCAGTCATCCCTGCAGCTCTGGGCCTTGGCATGTGGGCGCTCCACTCTGGCTTCGGCGTTGGGGGCATTCCCCTTGGAGTGGGAAGTGGCCTCAGTTCTGAGGAAGTCATTATCACTTCTTGGCTACCTTCCCTCTTCAGGGGGACCTGCCTTCCAGGCAATGGAGAGGACTTTGTCCTCAGTGGGCACCCAATCATCTGCCCTTGATCAGAGTTGATCCCAGACCCTTCCCCATTCTGACTCTCAACCAACCTCTGCATCTGGGCAGTGAGGGGCGAAACTGCAGGATACACCTCTCCAGGATGTATCCTCTTCCGACACTTCTTCAGATTTTCCCACTGAAGAAGTTCCTCACAAGAGAATGTGCAAGAGGAAGCACTTGGATTCCCTGGAAGAATCCGTCACCAAGGATATTGACTATGATGTAGCGAAAGTATTCGTCTAGGGTACCCCCTGAAGATGTTTCCTATGGAGACATCCTTCAGATCCTTAAACAGCGGGGTGGCTGGAAGTCCCGTCATCCTTCCTCCAAGGAGTCAGTATACCTGCAAGCTTTTGGCTCTCACCCATCTACTTCTTGGGTAACTCCTCCAGCTGATGATCTCATCAAACTGATCACACAGCAGGCATGAAAGGCTTCTGATTCCATAGAGCTGATCCCTAAGAGGCCAGCCAAAATTATTTAAGCTCCTGAAGACTTTGTTTTGGGATAGAGTTAGCAGTAGATGACATGGTGGTTGAGGCAGCCACAAAGAAAGAACTGTCTGAGGAGAGTTCCACCATCCATACGCCTAGTCGAGAGTCATGGGCAATGGATAGGTTCAGGGAGTGGGTATACACTTCATTGACTTTTGTTCTACAGTTGTTGAACTTTATGGCACATTTCACTAGAATCCAGAGGGATTTGATTAAGGAGTTGTCAAATATCCTTGTAGAAGTCGTATCTGAAGAAGTCCAAGAAATGGTGCTTCTCAGCTGGGCACCCACGAGTCCATATCCAATTCGTCCATGAGGCTCATAACACATGCAGCTGAGGGAATGACCAGAGTAGCAGGTTCTGGCGTAGCCATAAGGAGACGCACCTGGATGTGCTTTTGTTAATTTGTGGAGCCACTCAAGTGTTTGTTCATCAATGCATTCTTAGACAGATCTTCTCGTTTTGGCCCAAAAGTTTGTGAGTCTTTGTCCAGGTGTGAGAAAGATGGGAAGACCCTGTCTGCAGTGGACATACATTTTTATACTCCTTAGCGGTCCTTCTCTAGGAACCAGAGGAGTGGAAAGATGTGGTTCCTAAAGTTCCAAAGGCCTTTCCAGGACACATGTGGTAATAGCTCCCCCGGGGGCAGAGAGGGACGTTTTAACAGAAGACGCCATTCAAGCAGCGAAGGTGGCCCTTCAAAATCAGGGTTCCAAAGATTTTTTCTCGACCAAACCCTACCAGCGCTCCTGAAAAGAGGCCCGATTGCTTGCCTCTGGAAGCAGTTGGGGGCCAGTTGTCCTTACGCCAACATGGCTGGCTAAAAATAGCTACAGATGTTTGGATGCAAAGGATTATTACCAGAGGATGCACTATTCATTTTCACATTCCTCCCAAAAAAACTCAAAATGATCCCTGATGCTCCACCCAGTCAGAGGGAACCAGCAGTTCGAGAAATCAAAAAACTGCTAGAAAAAGAGTCATCCAACACTTGCCCCCCAGACCAGAAAGAATCTGGATCTGACTCAAGATTCTTTTTGGTGCCAAAGAAGACAGGGGACTGGAGACCATTTTTGGATCTCAGTGTTTTAAAAAAATCTGTTTGACAAACAAAATTCTGGATGGTCACAGTTCAGTCCATTCTTCCCTTCTTAGGAAAGGATGATTAGATGTGCTCAATAGATCTCCAGGACACATATTACCACATTAAGGTGGACAAATGCTACAGGAGATTTCTCTACTTCTGGCTGGGAGCCAATCACTATTATTTTAGAGCCCTGCCCTTTGGTCTCACCACAGCCCCCAGGGTGTTCACCAAAAGCATGGCAGTGGTAGCATCTCACTTGAGACTACACGTACACAGAGTGTTTCCTTATTTAGACAACTGGATCATCACCACTGCCACGAGGCATCTCTTAGAAAAATCAAAAGACTATGTCCTTCAGACTTGTGCCTACATCAGAATCGCAATAAACCATGATTTCATCTGACTTCAACGTAGAATCTGGAATTCATAGTGCAGATCTGAATATGAAGACTTGTATAGCTTCCCTTCCTTTTCCCCATTTAGAAAAGATCAGATCTCAAGTCAGGAGAATCAGCAGCAGCAAGACAGTAGCTCCATGTCTGGTACTACAGGCTGTAGGTTCTATGGCAGCGACCATTACCTTGGTACCTCTAGCAAGATTCCACATGAGGATCCTGCAGTGGTTTCTTGCATCCCAATGTCCATTCTTCATCAGCCAATGTTGTCATATTTTAGTGACCGGTCTTTGCAAAAGGGATTTTCTCTGGTGGGTTCACTCCATAGATACTCTAGTTAGACGACCTTTCATACAACCCCAACCCCAGGCCATAGTGAATAGTGACCACGGACGCCTCCCAGATTGGGTGGGGGTGGAGCATTATCTGGGCAAGACAGTCCAAGGCACTTGGTCACTTACACAGAGGACAGTATCAGTATCCAAGAGATGAGGACAGTACTCTTAGCATTGCAGGCCTTTCAAACTGTTCTTCTTTCAGGGACAATTGCTATCCACACAGACATGTCAGTCGTGTGGTACATCAACAAACAAGGAAGAACCATGTCTTATCCCCTTTGTCGAGAAGCAGTTAGAGTCTGGGAGTGGGAAATTGCTGCAACCTATTTGCAGTGTCCCAAAAGAACAAATGCAGCAGCTTCTTTGCCCTATTAGTTCCCGAGAGATGCTGTCCCTCACGATTGACCCTCGGGACTTCTATATGCCTTTCCCGGAAACCATGAATTCCTCAATTTCTGAATCAAGCAACCAGGTTGAAGAGCAGAATGATCCTCACTGCCTCTTTCTAGCTATTTTTGGTTCCCATTCCTGTGGCCTCATCTGGTTCAGCAACTGTGGATTCTGGACCCATCTCTAGATCTCCTTTCTCATCCAGAGGGGTTAGTTCTCCCGAGCCTTTGGAACCTAAAGCTCACAGCATGACTTCTCCACTTCCATTGATTGCCAGGCATAACATTATGTCTTCTCCAGTACATAAGATTATTTTGGCTTCACATAAACCCTCCACTAGAAAACTTTATTGTAAATGTAGCAAATTCTCATGTTGGGCTCATAATAATGACATTGATCCCTTTTCAGCCCCATCACAAAAACTTTAGACTTTTTGACATTGCTCTTTGAAGAAGGAGCTTCTGCCTCTACCGTCAGGATTCGACTAACAGCCATTTCAAATTTTCCCAGTGGATTACAGGAAGCCTCATTAATGTCTCATAATTGCAAAGCCTTTTTGAAATAAACCGTGATGCTGAGGCCTCCTTATAAAGACCACTGTGTTCCTTGGGATCACACCTTGATTCTTCAGACTTTGATGTACCCCCCCACCCCACCCACACACACACACACACACACACACACACACTTTCGAGCCTGCAGCCACTTGTGAGCTAAAATACTTGTCTTAGAAATTGTTTTATTAATAGCTATTACCTCTGCTAGACGAATTTCAGAGATTCAGGTACTATCTTTTAAACCACCATATCTGTCCTTTCACCAGCTAGCATTTATTTGAGGACTAATCCATCCTTTCTACCAAAGGTTGTTTCTGAGACAAATATTAATCAGACTATAAATGTACCAATTTTCTTTCCAAAATTTTCAAATAAAGGTGAATACTGTCTGCGGTTATTAGACGTCCACAGACAACTGTGTTTCTACCTTCATAGAACAAAATCTATCAGAAAATCTAATCAACTGTGTATTGTCTTTTCTAGTACTAGACTAGGTAGACCAGTATCCAAGGTTGTGCTTTCTAAATCTTTGAAAGATTGCATATCCTTCATGTACACCAAAAAGAATGCTAAATTACTTGGACCTATCAAAGTACACTCTACCAAAGCGATAACCACTTCTGCAGTTTTTCACTCCAGAGCTTCCTTGGATGACATTTAAAGCAATTTGGGCTACCTCACATACAGTTATTACTCATTATAAATTGGATTTGGCCTCCAGGGTTCTATGGTGCTCAGGAATATTCTTCTGCGAGTCCACCCAAGGTAAAAAGTAACTGGGGACTCTGTCCCACAAGTCAAGGAATAAATGAAGATTAACAGCATCAGATAAAGAAGTTATGTACTCACTATAACTTTCCATCTGTGTTGTTGATATTCATTTATCCTTGACTTCCCTCCCTCCAACCCCCGACCTTTGATATCTCTTGGTGAAATGAGCTGAGTCTTATTTTCAGTCCTTTTAACCGTCCTTTACCAGATATGGTCTCCACAAAAGTACTTTCAGGATACATAAATCAGCAAACTTGATCTGAGGTAAAGTAGAGAGGAGCATTATGGGTAGGGAGAAAAGCTTGAGAGCTTTTGGTCCTCGCGGGCTGTAGTACAGCCGAATTGGTTCTGATTTCGGAATCAAACCCACAAGTCAAGGATAAATGAAGATCAACAACACAGATGGAACATTATGGTGAGTACATGACTTCTTTTTTTTTGCTATCTTTAATCAAAAAGCTCATTTTAAGCTCATCTTCTCCACCCCAGTAGTTTTATTTGGAAGCATGGATGGACATTATGATGATTTTGATCACCCAGGATAACGAAGAGAGCAATGATGCTCCTCCAGTAATACGTGGATTTTGATGATGTTCTGTTCTTGGGGGTCTGCACATTTTGTGCAAGGTTCTATGTTTGTCTAAAAATAAGACCATTCATGAGTTATTTGAGTAGTTTATACTAATTTATCTTTCTTGTTTCACCTTTCTGTATGCAGAAATTTGGAAAGTGAGTGAAATAAAACTTCTGATATTGGATGTAGTTTCCAAGAGCTTTATTGGCTTGGAAAGATGTAATGTATCAGGACTGTGTAATAAGTGGTCTAAGTTTATCTTCCAGTTTGGGCCAAGTTGATTTGTCTGTCACTAAAAGGGAAAAAAAAAATCAATCTCTAATGCTACCACTTCTTGTGATAAAGATTGTAAGCTGCATGACCTATTGCCAAAGAAATCGTAGTTTTCAAACTCTGTGGTTCACAGAATTTATATATATATATCTATGGATTATTTTGGTTGTGTGGAGGGGAGGAAGTATTTGACAACATTAGTAGAACAATGAAGATCCAGAGGGAAGCATAATGTATGAAAATACCACTGTTGTTGGTGGGTCTTGATTCAGAGAACCAAGACATTAGAGGCAAGTTACTAGAAAAGGGAAAGATAATAGAGTGGGATGAGGCCAAGCATAAATTTAGACTGCATGTAAGAGACTGCCTTCCCATAACAGGGATTGCTATCAGAGTGTAGGCAAAGAGAAACAGACAGAGGAGCCCTAAGCGAAAAGACCAGCTCTGGTAGAGTTTTTAGTCAAGTCTAGAACAGAAGCTGATGTTAAAATGGATAAGAAGTAGGGCATATAAAATACTGAATGATAACTATAAGAGGCAGTCAGAGGATGTTAGAAAAGAGACTGGAAAAGCAATTTACGTATGAACAATTGAAAGATGTATGCATGTCGCCCAATTATGCATTGAAGTCCAGAAGGTTTAGGGTGCTTGCTCCGAGGTGTTTGCATAATTATTACTTGTATCCACAGCAGGCATCAAATAATTTTTCCTTAAGTAGATAGCAAATGCTGGAGGTGTGATGGGAAAGAGAGAGAGGTACCTGAGAGCATGCATTTTGAGAGTTTAATGAGTTGACCGTTTTTAAAACCCCTCTTCAGAGTATTCTGTCAGAAATACTGGGGGAGAAAATTGCTATAACTAAGGAATGATGGTTTTCATCTGGGACAATGGATCTGAATTTTCCAGATATAGTAAGGCCTCAGTAAGTTTATTGCTATTGGCTACCAGAAAAAAATAGTTATTAGAAAATGGAAATCAAAATCTAAACTAACTATAAATAAATACTGATTATTATTAAAGAGATACAAGTGGGATCTTTAGAAAAGATAAGTATATTACATAGAAATAAATGGATTTTGTGAGAATAATACATACAGAACAATGTTCACATTGTTCTGTATGTATTATTCTCACAAAATCCAGTGAGGTTTTTAAGGGAAGTCAGGAAATGAGCAATGTATGTAATATTGGAGTGAATGACAGTTATAAAGAAAGATAACATATGTAATGTACAATGCATGATCAAAATATCAGTAGCATTTGTTTTCCTTTCTAGTAATGTATGTTTGTCTGTCTTAAGTGATAATTTAATATTCTTTTTTTTTTTTAATTACACTGCTCACCAGGCTGTGTCCATATCTGCAAATGCAGAATTGGATTAACTTTTTGAAAGGAACCATGATGCTGAGGCAAGCAGGATTTTTAAATACTGAATATTTTGTTGTCGGTTACTTCTCTTCACTTGGGTATTTATTGTCATTATGGTTGAGCCTGACTTAATCATCATCCATATTCTGAAAATGTAATTACTAGTATTAGGAACCTTCTTGTTTCATCTAGATTTCTGTTTGATCCTGATGCTAATACATTTAATCTTGATTAGGAGAATAAGGATAAAACCTTCAGATATCACTAATTTTTCACGTATCATCAGATTACGCATTTTCTGTGGGTTAGTTTAAGAAGTTTCCATGTTCTAAAAATAGAAATGTTCTAAGTGGATGTTTTGGAGAATTGTTGTAGTTCTTGCTCAAATCAAATTCATCTCGTTTTGAAGGAATACAAAGTCTGTTCTTTCCATCATTTCATTTCTTCTAAATATAATGTTGAGAAAAAAGGCAGTAGGAAAAAATCCTGTTCTTACTAAACAGTATCCAAAAGGGACAGCACTAGAGGCCAGTTTTGAATGTAGTCTGCCCTTGACAAACATTTCATATTAAGAAAGTCCAGAATAGTTTACTTCCAGTCTTTACTGTTGTTGCCTTACAGGGTCTGGATATTTACTTTGGAATTTGAAGGTTGCTTATTAGCACTTTCTTGTATTCAAATCCCATGGAAGATATCTGAAGTTTGAAGTGGATCTTCAACAGTACCAGTTTTTAGTGCTTCCCTTTGGTCTAGGAATGCCCACAAGAAAGAGAGTTCTTAAAATGTTTTGCTCTTTCAGTTGAGCCTCTCGGCCTGGAGCAGCAGCAACACTTTGTGTTGTGTACATAGCTGCTTCATTGAAACACAGGCAAAATACCAGAGAGGTATTCATGTTCTGCTTTGGCAGAGAAACAAATGGAAATTTGAAATTTGGATTGGCTAATGAAGCATTCCCGAAATGTGATGGGCTGCACAGATATCAGTGCTAAAAATTTGACTTGAATCATATCAGCAAATCAACCTTGGAGAAACATTTTTGTTTACACTCTATCTTGGAAACAGCCGAGAGCAATGATTAGACATATGTCCTTTCCAACATATACACTGTTTGTTCTTTTCATCCTACTCAATGATGTAGTACAACAGGGGTGTAAGTTTCTCTAAAGAATAACCAAAACCAGACCAAGCAACCAAAATAAGTAAAGTGTAGCTCCAGTGCAATGAAGGCTGTCTTCCCTCTTAAAACACTTGCGTTTCACTAATGCCACATTCCAAAATATTTTAGTCAGTAAAGAATTTTAATAACAGGTAATAAAACAAAAACACGGATTGAGCGCTTTCATCTCCCTCCGGAGACTTCATCAGAATCCCAGCACATTTTCCATTCCTTTTATAACATTCAAATTAAAACTTCATTGGCTGTCCATTACACCTTCAGTTATTCAATTAATCAAAAAACAAAAGTCATACAGTTTTGAATATCATTATATTATACACATTTGTGTATATGTGTGTATGTAGGAAAAATCACTTGTATATC
Organism: Protopterus annectens; assembly: GCF_019279795.1. Classification (NCBI taxonomy): domain Eukaryota; kingdom Metazoa; phylum Chordata; order Ceratodontiformes; family Protopteridae; genus Protopterus; species Protopterus annectens. The sequence continues at coordinate 55,703,634 of NC_056726.1, forward strand.
ATCCTACCAATCGATAGCATGTATGGTTACAGATGTTTGAAAATATGTATTATAAACAATACATTTGTAGAACTTCTGTTTTTTTTAAAAAACAAACATATTTTGTAAAAAACATATATTATATAAAAATATATTGTATAAGGACTATAGAAGAAAGAAAACGGACAATATATACTACGTATTACCCTATCAGATTATGTAATAATTTCTCTCGTGCAGTCTCTCTTTTATCCACTGAGTATATGTGCCTGCTCACAATTTATGTATAAAGAACCATTATAACTGGATATATATATATATATATATATATAAGTACATGTGTTTATAATTGTTGTTAAAAAACATCAATGTAACCACCATACAAATATGGTGTGTAGGTGCATGTTAAATATGCTACTATTAAAATTGGCTTATTAAATAGTGGATAAATGTTTAAATATATAAATAAGTGAATAAATAAATAAATACATATGTATGTTTAAATACCCCCATTTTGTATATATAAAAATATATATATGTGTGTATAAAATTGGGATGTTTGTGTATAAAATGTTGAAACTACACCAATATATATATATTTATATATATATATATGTCTATATATGTATGAACATATCCAAAGTCACAATATCATTATACAACCATGTGTAAGAATATTTGCAGCCTCTCCCTGAGAGAGAGAGAGAGAGAGAGAGAGGGGTCACACAGTTATGTAAATTATTGCCTGTATTTTCTTTTTTGTGGTGCAGGTTTTGTCTGTAGTATATTAGATTTTAGAACCTGACTGCAATGGTCTATGTGACGTTCATTCTTGTTTGTTGTGGGGAATGTTACGACAACCTGTGGTGCACTGGATGTTTACTAGAGACGTTTTAGCATTTAACTGTAACACCATTCACCATTATTTGTCTATGTCATATTAGCACTGTAATAGTATTTCAGGAAATGTATTCCTGCAAAGATTCATGTTACATTTTAAAATGTAGTGTACCTCCCTTTGTTTGTGTAAAATATGTATGAACTTACTTAAAAGTTTGTTCTAGTTTATTTTAGTATCTCCAAAGTAAAGAAAGGAAGCAGAAGTTTCTTATTGTTAGCTTTGTAGGGGTAGCTGTTGCTAAAGATGGGGTTGCATTTCTTAAATGCAAATGCCTTGATGTTGTACCAGTCTGAGTGCTCAGCATGCCTGTTATTAGAGCAACTGTGCTCATTTGCAAGTCAGAATGGTAAAGAGAATATTTTTTCTGATGTTGCTTTTGTCCCATGCCTGCCAACCATTAAGCTTTTAAAGGTGCCTGCACCCAGGCAGCCATGAGGGTGAAGGTGCTTTGCTTTGTGCTCTTGTTAACTCCCACCAATGAGAGCATTTTTTTTTCATTTATGAACCTAACTCCTCCACCCCTGAGAGCATTTTATCATTTATGAACCTAACCCCTGCACCCCCTGGTGGTGGTGTATGCACTCGACTCACAGAGAAGGCTGTCTGCACACCTCAGTTTGCCTGCTCCCCTACATGTGCCTTTAGGGGCTCACCAGCCTGAGTGGTCATGCTCATATTCTTCCAACCTGAATCCCCATTGCATGTACATTATTTTGGAGCTGTGTTGCAAGCCAGGTGAAAACCTCTATCCTAGTCCCTCTACCCCATTCAGTGTGGGAGTGCCAATCCACCCTGTCTGTGCCATTAAGTGTCAGAGATACTAGTTGAACTCAGGTTGCCTAGGCTATTGTTGGGGCTTTACCCTTCTACATGACAGGTGCACGTTGGTAAATGAACATTTAACTTTGGTTGTAAACATGTAGGTAAAAACGACATGTCTTTTACATATGTACGTATGGCTGCACTCCAGTAACTGCTGACTTATTGCAGGAAAAAACTGAATACCTTCTGCATGTTCTAACAGAAAAAAAATGGTGAAAGCATTTTTATAAGGGGTAACCCCCCCTGCATTCCCACCCCTTTAACCAAACTAACTCAGAGATCTCTGACTCTTGGCAGTTAGGTTGACATTCCTTGCACCTATAGTTGACTCCTGGCTTGTTGAAAACTTTAACTAATGATAAGCAGTCTACTGTGATGAACCAGGAAATGACGAACCATTAACTGATGTAAAGCCTTGATGTCCTTCCTTATCATTGTTGCAGTATTCCTTACTAAAGGGATCCCCTGCCAAAGTTAGCCCTACGTCTGGCCAGTATACCGCAGCATTAGGTTTTTTAGAAGGACATTGTACATCACACGTATGCTTCCTGCCCATGGCGTAGAGCATAAAGGTGATGTACGGCTGTGCATACCTTAGAACTTCGTTGCCACCAGTCGGAATGCCATCTTCAGTCGTCAGTGTGAACACTTCATTTCTGCTGGTTACCAAGCAGATTTCAGATAAGTTTCCCATTGGGGTTTTTCTTATCTTGTCATTTTTCTTTCTTTATTTATTTAACATTTGGTTACCGGGGAAGTCCGACATGGAATGAAGCCGATTTTCAGAGGAGGCCTGGGGAAAAACACTCCTGATGCATGTCTGTGTAACATGGGAGGAAACCAGAATACCCAGAGGAAACCCACACAAATGCATTAAGGACATGCAGACTCCGAACAGAAGGCACTCCAGCTGAGAATCGAACCAGAGGACCTCTTGCTGTGAGGCGGTAACACTGCTGCTGCATCACTGTGATATTCCCTTTTTGTTCTGAGGTTACATATCATCCAAAAGGGGAAAATATTAGTGTGGGAGACAGATTCCCCATAAGGACAGTCACAAGTGGCGTTTGTTTTGCTTGGGTGCTTCTCACAACCATATGTTGTGAGCATTTTGTCAAGCATTTGTCCCCAAGACTTTGTAGTTGTCTTTCCTCCTTGTCTAACTGCATAGAACCATCCCAGCCTGATAGTTAATGGGAAGACCAAAAAAAGTTAGGGTGAATTAGGCTGCTGTACCAACTCTCTCTCAAGCTGGTGAAGCCTGGAGGATCGTCCGGTTATTCCATCGGATTTCTGTGCCATGGCCATTTCAAAAGACGGCATGGATCTGACTTCTCACATGTCCTCTGAAGCCTTGTAGAAGGCCGTTACGGATGTTGAGGGGGAACTGTAGCTGAATATATCTGAGGGACCGAGGAGTGTTCTGTAGATTCTGTTAAGGAGGAGATTCCTACTACATTGATTGTCAACAAGGGTCTGAATCCAAGATCTTTAGGGCTGACATCCCTTTGAAAAAGAAGCAGAAGTCAGGACATATTTCCCCTGCTGCTAAGGATCCCAAGCAGGAAACCCAGAATTTTACACAGCAATTGTTTAATGCTGTCATGACCTTGATGCCTCCTCAAGGAGTTTATGTTCCTGCCCCACTTTGATCATCTACTCCTCTTCAGAGGCCTAGGGAGCAGGACTGCTCTGGAGAAGAGTCTTTGGCCTATTCCTCTTAGATTCCTTCTCCATTAGAATATGGTTCTGAGGGGGATGACTGTGTTAGCCCAGATTCTCCCTTTGAAGAACTTTCTTTTTGGAATACTATCCCTTGTATGATGGAATATTTAAAATGGGACTGTACCCAGTTTTCTGACGTCCAGAAGAGGTATTATGAACTCCTCCAAATAGAGACTCCAAGCCCTCTGCTGTCCCTCCTGTCCTTGCTAACTTGTTAAGACACTTTTTCAGCAACTTGTCAGGCTCCTGATTCCCAGCCCTCAGCCCTTAAAAAACCTGATACATTTTATAAGCTGCCTGATGACTGTAAGTTTCTTTACAAATGTCCTTCTGCTGATCTCTCTTTTGTCTCTGTTTATTCTGACAAACCTTCTAAATTGTTGCATTCTACTAAATTGCTTCCTTCTGACGGGGACAGCAGGGCCATGGAAAAGTTGGGCAAAATAGTGTACACTGCTGCTACCCTAGCCTTTCGGGCTATTAACAATCAGAATCATGTGACCAGGTATGTTTTAGCTCTTTTGTCTTAGGCTTATCAGGTTATTTCTGACTTTCCTGATTCTGAGAGGAAGGTTTCGTCCTTCTCTTTGTTGGACTTCTCTTGTCAAGTGGCTTGCCATTCTATTAAATCTAGTTATAATGCAGCTGATGCTTCTTCTAGAGCTGCTGCCTTTGGTTTAGTGTTAAGAAGTTATTCTCTGCAGCTGCTGAGCTTTTTAAGATCCCGCAGGAGAAGGGTAAGGCCTTGTGGGAATTTAAATATATATTTTTGTTTCCCTTGTTCCTAAATTTCAGAGGAATTCTTTCCAAGCCTACCTTTGTACATAGACAATCCCACCCTCCTCCCAAAGGTAAAAAGGGTTCTAGAAGGGCTTCACTTGCCAAGTCTACTCAAAAGCCTCCTTTCCCAGACAAGCCAGGTTCTGTCTGACTACTTCCTTCCCTCCTAAGTCAGGTTCCTTTATCTCTTCGTTCTTCCTTGTCTGTTCACAGTTGATTAAGGATCACTCAGGATTCTTGGGTTCTGTCCATCATTCTTCAGGGGCATTTCATGGTGTAGAAATCCCTTCTTCCTTTTTTAGGCATTTCTCAACCTCCTCAGGAACAGCTGCTCTTTTTTTCAGAAGTACTTCAGAGCCTTTTGTATCAAGGCACCATCCAAGCCGTTTCTGCTCCTGAAAGGAGAAAGGGGTTTTATTCCAAAATGTTTTTGGTTCCCAGGAAAAAGGGCATCTGAAGGCCCATTCTGGTTCTTTCTCAGCTTAACACCTCTCTGAAGGTTCCTTCTTTTTTGGATGCTGTCACTTCAGACCCCGTTTCCTCTTCTTCTACCTCAGGCTTTCTTAGTCTCTCTAGATCTCAAGGATGCCCATCTTCGCATCCCTATTCATCCCCATTTCAGGAAATTTTTGCATGTCTGTCTTTCTGCCTTGCATTTTCAGTTCTCTGTTTTGCTCTTTGGCCTCTCTACCGCCCCAAGGGTCTTCACCGAATGTCTTGCTGCTGAGATTGCCTGTTGCAGGATGAGGGGGATACAAATCTTTCCTTACCTGGACAACCTGCTCATTCAAGCTTCCTCTCCAGAGACCCTGTTTCAGAACCTCCACTATGCTATTTGCTCTTGAAAGGCCTAGGGTTTACAGAACATGTCTAGAAATTCTTCCTAACTCTTTCTCAGGATTATGTTTTTCTCAGGTGCAGACTCCATATCATTCCTATGCTGGCATCCGTGCCCCCTACCCAAGGCTCTGACTGATTTCCTTTATTCACTCCCTTCTTCCTCAAGTCTTAGTTACAGCCAGGGAGTTTCTAAGGGCTCTGGGTTACATGGCGTCCAACATTCTTATGCTTCCTGTACCCAGATTCCGTATGGGAAAGCTACAGTGGTTCCTAAAGTCAGTATGGCTTCAACATTCTCCTCTTTTGGACTTTCTAGTTCCTCTTCTTCCATGCCTCAAGCTAGAGCTTCAGTGGTGGATTCATCAGTAGTCTCTCAGCCTAAGGCTTCCTTTTCAGCCCCCATTCCCCTCTCAGGAAGTTTTTTCGGATGCCTCAGACATGGGTAGGGTCTTCTTTCTCCCTTTAAAAGTTCAGGGCATTTGTTCGTTCCATCAGAGGGTGGACTATATCAGCATCAAGGAGATCACAGCTCCCCATCTTGCTCTTCAAGCCTTCCCTACTGTGTTCCTTCCAGGGCCTATTAGAATCTTTACAGACAATACCACAATGATGTGGTACATCAACAAGCAAGCGGGGAAGCATGGTTTTACTTCCAGTGTAGACTAGCCTTTCAGGTTTGGGATCTTGGTGTCCAGTGCCAGATGACTTTGGGACTCTATATTCCTTCAGAACAGAACCTTGTGTCACACTCTCTCAGCAGGTCCATAACACAGATGCATGAATGGATATTTCACAGAGATGTTTTTCTGGACATTTTCCACCAGTGGGGTAGATACTCCTCAAGTAGATCTTTTTGCGTCAACTCTGAACAGACTTTCTTTTGACTTTCTTTTCTACCAGAGTCCCAAGTCCTCTGTCATGGAAGGTGGATTCCCTCTCTTTTTCCTTGGAAGGGGATGTTTCTCTTTGCATTCCCCTCACCTTCCTCTCATACCAAGGGTCCTGTTCAAGATAGAACAGGACTCTTTCCAAAACTTGCTGGGGATTCCCTCTTCTGTACTTAACATGGGCAATTGCCACAAGTTACTTCACAGGGTAGACCTACTGACACAAGACAAGTAGTCTCTCATCCATCCTCACTTGTCCATTCCTCAGCTGACACTGTGGGTGATAGGGTTTTAATGCCTTTTAGGAACCTTTTTTCTGAGGATGCACTTTAGATTCTGCAGGAGGCCAGGAAACCCACTACCAGGAAATTTTATTTATCTAAATGGAAGAGATTTTCTGTCCGGTATCTTGCTCATAAGCAGGATCCACTTTCTGTGGAAGTTCCTTTGGTTCTCATATTTGCGTGAATTGCTCCATGCTGGTTTGACATACTCTTCAGTTAAAGCTCACCTTTCAGCTAATTCTGCTTATCTGCCTTTGACTCCCCTTTGGCTTCTAGGTTTGAGGTCAAACAATTTATTAAAGGTGTCCTTCATATGAGGCCTCCCAGGAAGCCCATTCCTACATCCTGGGACCTTAATTTTGTTCTTAAAAAATTGACTCAGGCTCCTTTTGAGCCTGTAGCTTCTGCTTTCTTGCAATATTATACTTAGAAGACTGTTCTTCTTTTGACCCTTACCAGCTAGAAGGGTGTCTGAGCTTCAGGCCCCTATAGTTGTTCCTCCTTTTTTAGGTTTTCATAGGGACAGTGGGTCTCTTCATACTAATCCTTTTATGCCCAAGGTGGTAAATAAATTGTCTCTTAATCAGTCTACGAATTTGCCTACTTTTTTCCCTTCTCCCCAGTCTGCCAGTGAGAAGTTTCTTCACACCTTGGATTTACATAAGCAGCTCAGGTATTATTTGGATAAGACTAAGACCATTCACAAGTCTGAGCAGCTTTTTGTTTCCTTTGAGTCTAGCTCTCTGGGTTTGGCTGTTTCTAAGCAGACGATTTCTTGGATTTCTAAGGCCATTTCCTTTTGTTACTCTTTTCATGGGAAAAGCCTTTCTGCTTCTGTAAACCACATGGGCTCTGCCTTCCTCTGCTGCTGTTTTCAAGGGATTGGATACCAGTTCCATCCTTCAGTTTGCTGCTTGGACTTCTGTCCATAGTTTTACTAAACATTATAAGCTGGATGTGGTTTCCAAGATGAGAGCTGGATTTGCCAGGGCTGTCTTACATAGCTTTCTTGAGGGCTCTGCTGGGCCTTCCACCCCCACTTAAGTTTTTCTTGAGCTTTTGTATTCTCCCTTTAGTAAGGAGTATTTCAGCAGTGATGTGGAAGGCCATAGTACAGTTGTTTAAAATCTTACCGTAACAATAGACATCCTTCCCTTTACTGTTGCAGAATTTGCTCCCTCATTCCTCCCCTTTCTCTCTGCTCCTTTTTCTTTTTTCCTTTTGGATGCAAATGTTCCTCCTTTTCTCCGTGGACTGTTGTTCCTCCTGGGTCTATTCAGTTCTGAGGTATGTACATCAGTACATCACCTTTATTCCTTACACGGTGAGCAAGGAGCATATATGTAATGTACAGCGTCCTTGTAAAAAAACTAAGGTTTTGGTATACTGCAGGATGTAGGGCTACCCTTGGCAGGTGATCCCTTTAGTAAGAAATACTGCGACTGTGAGGGGAAGGGCATCTACTGTTATGGTAAGATTTTACAGAACTGCACTTTCTGTCCCTGTACTGAGTCATAATGGCTGATTCCATTGCATATAGTTTTATTTGAGTGAAATACTGTAATACATGAGAAAATTCCCTAATGATGTCATTGGAAGTGTTTTATCAACCTCCTTTTAAATTCTGCGTATTGCAGTTGGTTTAGAAAATGTTTCATCTTCCATTTTCTTGACAGATGTTTATAAAACAGATCAAGCAGACAGAAGCAAATGTGTGTCTTTATGTCAATCATTATCCATTCTTACCCAACCCTCCTGGTAGAAAGATAAAAATTAAATTACAGATCTTGGGTAAAGACACCAGTGCTTCACCTTCACAGTTACTACCCAGATGTTGATCGTGTTTCACTGTTGCAGTCATTACTCTTGGGTTATCCTGCTGGCAGGCTACCCGCAGTCGGCCTGAATTCCAAAGTCCTGGTCCGGAGTCAGTTGCTATCGCCTCTTCCCTGACGTCAGTGTGCCAGGGGTATAAAGGATGCAGCCGACGCCATTTTCTTCAGTCTTTCTTGCCGCGTGGTGCCCGAAGCAAAAGCAGTTCATAAGTGCCGTCCAGCCGACTCCTGAGATTTTCAAATCCGAATTTCAGAACCGAAGTCTTCATTAAAGCTAAGTACCCCATTGGGGAAACTTTTTTCTTGCTCCAGACCGATGTCAGAAAAAGTTAACAATTGTATTTCTTGTGGGAAGCAAATACCTCATAAGGATTTTCACTCTTACTGTATTCCTTGCCTAGGCCCTGACCACGACGTTGCTAGCTGTCGATTTTGTGCTAGATTTAACCAACGCACTATTAAGCGTCGGTTCGATTTTGCATTTCATTACTTTGGCCGAAGGTTTAATTATATAATGCCATTGGAACATCCGACGACCAGAGTTTACAAAAAACGCAAGGACAAGATAAAGGATAGGCATCCGAGGTCCAAAACCGACGACGAGGCCTCCGTTAGGCCAGTCGCCAGTTTGCCTGTTCTCAGTGAGGCGCTTTCGCAGCCCCTGGTGCCCGCTACCTCAGAGCCACAGGCCGCTTCCGACTCCCACGTGGAGCTGACTGGGCCTCTGGATACTCAAGGTATTGGACACTCGGAAATCATTCCCTCAGATGGGTCCGGAGCCGCTGAGCAGGCATCGGCTTCTGAGGGTGTCTTCAGACCTACACAGTTATATGTTAAACCAGCTTCAGTTTCAAAGACAAAGACTAAAGCAGCTCTAAAGACAAAGAAACAAGTACAGCATTCTCCTACTCAGACTTCCATGCCTAAAAAACAGAGGCTTAAAATGGCCGAAGACCTATTACTTTGATTAGGGGTTCCCATCCCCCTCCTGATAAGAGGCCTAGGCAAGAGACAGAATATGATTCTTCTGATCAGGTTTCTATTTCCTCTGATTCCTCTTCTGATCAGAATTATTCTATTCCTTCCTATGAGGATTCTGATGCTGAAGAATCCATTCCTTCAGCCTCTCCTCCTGAGGATTATTCTTTTGGGGAAACCCTGCATAACACGAGGGAGCATTTCCACTGGGAGAGCCAAGATTACTCAAAATCTAAGAAAAGGCTCAGAGACTTTCTGCTTCTTCCTCAGCACAGACCCCTTGCTATTCCACCTGTTCTAGACATTGTAGATGATGTATTTTCAGAGTCCAGCCTGTCCCCTGACTCTTTATCCCCTGCACCTGCTAAGCCGGACAGATACTACAGGGTCCCAGATTCTCATAAATTCCTATACAAAATCCCTGCTGCTGACCCAGAAACTATATCTCAGTGTCCCAAAGGGGTCAAAGCTTCCACTGCAAAAAACCCTGTCCCCTCTTATAGGGATTGTAGGGCACTGGACAGATGGGGGAAAAAAGTTTACACTTCTGCTACCTTGGCTGTAAGGGCTTTAAATTGTCAGTTTCATATGCTTAAATATCAGCAATACTTAATGTCACTGCTTAAACAGAAAATGTTGTAAAATTCTGAAAGTTCAGAGAACAAGGAAATGCAGGATTTATTGCATGCAGCTGAACAAGTGGGAAAGCATACTTTGCAATGTGGTTATGATTCACTGGAGGCCTCTTGCAGGGCCGCTGTTACAGGTTCTGTTATTAGAAGGCATGCTTGGTTAAAGGAACAGAATCTGCCTCATCATGTTAACGCAAAGTCATTAGATGCTCCATTACAGCATGATACTTTGTTTGGTGCTAAAGCAGAAGAGATGTTGAAGAAAATGGAGGATAAAGCGAAATCCATGCAGACAGTTAAGGATTTCTTACAGGTACAGCCACCCAGATTTAGCAGGAACTGGCCTTCAAAAAATTGGCCCTTTCCAGTGTCAGACAGGCCACATAGAGGCATATACAGACGTCCCAGAGGCAGATCTCAGCCCCAAGGCTCATACAGGCCTAAACAATGGGGTGCTCCTACCTCCAAAAGCGGAGAAGACAAATCGCAACCTTACAGGAAACAGTCCCAATGACTTTCCTCTGCAAGATCCAAGCACTTTTCTTTTGGCAGCCCCCTTGGGGGGAAAACTAGCACTTTTTTCACCAAATTGGCAAATGATTACCCAAGACAAGTGGGTCTTGAACATAGTGTCCCAAGGCTACAGGTTCCATTTTCACACCCTACCAAGGGCAAAAGGTATGCCAGACCTGCCACACAATCAATGGGCAGAGGCACAAATGCAAATTACAGCCCAGACCTGCAACACAATCAATGGGCAGAGGCAGAAAAGCAAATTACAGCCCTCATGGACATGAGGGCCATTCAACAAGTACCACAACAAGAGCAGGGGCAAGGATTTTATTCCAGACTTTTCTTAGTGCCCAGAAAGGACAAAACCAGGAGACCTATTTTGAACCTGTCTATACTAAACACGTTTTTGGAGGTTCCAAAATCCAAGATGTTGACTCTACAGCAGCTACTGCCCATGCTGGGCAAGAAGGCTTGGATCGTAACTTTGGACCTAAAAGAGGCATACCTGCATGTCCCAATCAGACAGTCTTGCAGAAGATACCTCAGATTCATAGCTGGCTCAATGCACTACCAATTCTCTGCACTGCCCTTTGGCTTATCTACTGTGCTCAGGGTCTTCACAAAATGCCTGGCCCCAGTAATTGCATTTTGCAGACAGAGGAATTCAAATATATCCCTACTTGGACAACTGCCTTATTCAAGCAGAGAACAAAGACATTCTTCTAAAGCATCTGGCATTTGTAAAAAGATTACTGATTTGCCTAGGGTACACAGTAAACGAAAATAAATCAAAACTAGTACCCTCCCAAGAGATAATATTCCTGGGTGCAAGCTTAAATACAACTGCCCAGATGGCTTATCTCACGCCAGACAAACAAAAGCAACTGACTTCTTACTTCAAAAAGTTGGCAACAAAGACACAGTTATCTGCAAGGAAAATCCTGCAGGCCTTGGGCTTCATGGCATCCAGCATTCTACTAATTCCATATGCCAGACTGCATATGAGGAAACTACAGTGGTATCTAAAAGTTTGGACTCAGCATTGCCACAGCCTGGAGACAGTAATTACCCTCATTCCCTGCCTGCAACAGGAGTTTCGATGGTGGGCACAGGCCTGTCACCACAACAAGGGTCTGCCATTCACTTTACCCACAGCCAGACAGACACTGACAACGGATGCAGCAGATTATGCCTGGGGGGGCCCATATGGCAGGAAAATGTATTCAGGGCACATGGCCTGCAAGCCAGATGCATCTTCACATCAATCAAAAAGAGATGCTAGCTGTTCAGAATGCCCTGACAGCTTTCAAGGATCTACTTCATCCAGGACAGCTACTGATAAAGATGGACAATACTATGGTCATGTGGTACATAAACAAGCAGGGAGGCACACATTCCTACCCCCTCTGCAGACGAGCAATGACCTTATGGGGCACAGCATTGACTTATCAAGTTCACCTGCAAGCACAATTCCTGCCAGGAAAAACAAATACTCTGGCAGACGAACTAAGCAGAAACCTCATGGATCCCCATGAGTGGAAACTGGATCCACAAGTCTTCAGCATGATAACAAGGAAATGGGGATAGATCTATTTGCCTCCCCTCACAACTGCCAATTACAGAGATTTTGCACAAGGATTTATCACAAACAAGCATGGAGAGTGGACGCCCTATCCTTCAGCTGGAAAAATCTAACAGTATATGCCTTTCCTCCACTGCCTCTCTTTCCCAGGATACTCCTAAGGTCAGACAAGAGAAGCCAAAAATTATACTGATTGCACCAGACTGGCCACGCCAGCACTGGTACCCAGTCCTAAAGAGCTTGTCTCAAGGTCCAGCATGGATATTGCCTCAAACTTCTCACTTGCTGACCCAACAAAACAATCAGATCCTGCACAGCCAACTCAGGACCTTAAATCTGGCAGCATGGTGGATAATGTAGCCATTCAGAACACTCCTCTTTCAAAAGCTGTTATGGATTTTATCTTGGAGGCCCAGTACCAGAAAGTCTTATGCAGAAAAATGGAAGAGATTCTGTGCTTGGAACCAGGAACAAAGCATTGATACGTATGTACCAAATATCCCTCCAATTTTACAATACCTAACTGAGATGTTGGACAAAGGCCTTTCCTTTTCGTCAATTAAGATTCATGCCTCTGCCATTTCAGCCCATTACAATACGGAACCACCTATCTTTTCTCATCCTTTAATAAGGCATTACCGCAGAGGAGCCAAAAACATCAGGCTTCCAAGGAGAGCACCAATTCCAGCATGGGACCTCAATTATGTCTTGGAGAAACTCACACTGCCTCCTTCTGAGCCAGTTTCAACAGCTGATATAAAATTCTTATCTTGGAAAACAGCTCTGCTCCTAGCAGTAACCTCTGCTCCTAGCAGTAACCTCTGCAAGACGAGTCTCAGAGTTACAAGCACTCATGGCTGTGGAATCTTTTATCATTTTTCATCCAGACAGGGTTTCTCTGAGGACAAACCCAACATTTATGCCTAAGGTGGCATCCAGTGTGGCCCTCAACCAAACCATTCACTTGCCGACCTTTTATCCAAACCCACAGAACAAGGGTGAGAAAATGTTGCATTCTTTGGACATACACAGGCAGCTACGCTTCTACTTGGACAGAACTAAAGCTTTCAGAAAGACTGAGCAACTTTTAGTGTCATATGCTGCAGGATCACAAGGAAAGGCTATCTCAAAACGGACTATTTCTAAATGGATAGCCCATTGCATCCGTTTCTGCTATTCTCAGCATGGCAAATCAGTGCCTAAGGGCATTAGGCCTCATTCTACCAGAGCAGCAGCCACTTCAGCTGCCTTCCTCAGAGTACCAACCAAAAACATCTTAGAGGCTGCAACTGGAGTTCAGTGCACACTTTTACAAAGCACTACCACTTACCTCTTTACTCTAAATCCAGAGCAGGCTTTGCCACTGCAGTTCTGCAGGGCCTCATAGCCTCTCCTAATCCTATTTAGGCCAGCCACCCATCCTCAGCTTTGGGATTCAACCCGAGTAGTGACTGCAGCAGTGAAACATGATGAACATATTACAGATGTTCATAGTGCATACAGCTGCAGTAATCACAGAACCCGTCATTTATGCCTAAAGTGGTATCCAGGGTAGCTTTAAATCAAGCCATACACTTACCTACCTTTTACCCCAATCCTCAAAACAAAGGGGAAAGGCTGCTACACTCCTTAGACATCCACAGACAGCTACGTTATTATTTGGACAGAACAAAGCCTTTCAGGAAATCAGAACAACTTTTTGTGTTCTATGCTGTAGGAGCTCAAGGGAAGCCAGTTACCAAACAGACAATTTCAAAATGGATAGGCCACTGCATACGGTTTTGTTACTCCTATCATGGAAAATCTGTCCCTACAGGCATCAGATCCCACTCGACCAGGGCCACAGCTACCTCTACAGCCTTCCTCAGAGTTCCTACCAAAGATATTTTGGAGGCAGCCACTTGGAGTTCTGTGCATACCTTCACAAAACACTACCACCTGCCTTTATATTCCAAAACTAGAGCAGGCTTTGCCACTGCTGTGTTGCAGGGCATTCTGGCTCATCCCAGTTCCACCTAGTGCCTACCACCCTGTGCGTAGCTTTGGGATTCTACCCATCTGTGATTCGACAGCTGTGCAGGATGAACATAGTACAGTTTTGTACCTACCATAAATGTAGATGTTCGAGTGCTAATACAGCTGCAGTACAGTTTACCCTCCCTCCTTCCCCTCTTGGTAAAGTCCTAGGGCCTAACCCCTTTTCATACAACCTGATTGGGTTATCCTTCTATGGTATATTTGCTTGCAACTACTGATTTTTGATTATATTGCATTGCATGTATATAAATATAATTTATGTATTGCCTTACTACTGGGGGCACCTGACATCTGGGGCAAGAAAGACTGAAGAAAATGGCGTCGGCTGTGTCTTATATACCCCTGCCTCACTGACGTCAGGAAAGAAAGCGAAGCAACCGACGCCGGACCTAGACTTTGGAATTCGGCCGACCGAGGACCCGCCTGACGGCAGAAAATGGTCGGCCGAATTCCAAAGTCTAGGTCCGGCGTTGGTTGCTGTCGCTTTCTTTCCTGGCGTCAGTGAGGCAGGGGTATATAAGACACAGCCGACGCCATTTTCTTCAGTCTTTCTTGCCCCAGATGTCAGTTGCCCCCAGTAGGAAGGCAATACATAAATTATATTTATATACATGCAATGCAATATAATCAAAAATCAGTAGTTGCAAGCAAATATACCATAGAAGGATAACCCAATCAGGTTGTATGAAAAGGGTTAGGCCCAGGACTTTACCAAGAGGGAAGGAGGAGGGTACTGCAGTTGTATTAGCACCAACATCTACATTTATGGTAGGTACAAACTGTACTATGTTCATCGTGCATACAGCTGCAGTAATCACAGATGGGTAGAATCCCAAAGCTACGCAGGGTGGTAGGCACTAGGTGGAACTGGGATGAGCCAGAATGCCCTGCAACACAGCAGTGGCAAAGCCTGCTCTAGTTTTGGAATATAAAGGCAGGTGGTAGTGTTTTGTGAAGGTATGCACAGAACTCCAAGTGGCTGCCTCCAAAATATCTTTGGTAGGAACTCCTCTGAAGAAGGCTGTAGAGGTAGCTGTGGCCCTGGTGGAGTGGGATCTGATGCCTGTAGGGACAGATTTTCCATGATAGGAGTAACAAAACCGTATGCAGTGGCCTATCCATTTTGAAATTGTCTGTTTGGTAACTGGCTTCCCTTGAGCTCCTACAGCATAGGACACAAAAAGTTGTTCTGATTTCCTGAAAGGCTTTGTTCTGTCCAAATAATAACGTAGCTGTCTATGGATGTCTAAGGAGTGTAGCAGCCTTTCCCCTTTGTTTTGAGGATTGAGGTAAAAGGTAGGTAAGTGTATGGCTTGATTTAAAGCTCCCCTGGATACCACTTTAGGCATAAATGATGGGTTCTGTGATTACTGCAGCTGTATTAGCACTCGAACATCTACATTTATGGTAGGTACAAAACTGTACTTTGTGTACCTACCATAAATGTAGATGTTCGAGTGTATTCACTGTTGCAGTCCAGGTTACCCACCCACCATCCCCCTTTCTTTGCTGTACTTCTCTATCCTATACAACCTATGTGGTGTATTTGCTTGTAGATGAAGGAAATGTTTCTTTACTGCATGTATGTTTATTGGCATTATATATTTAGCCTACCCTTTTGGGGGTACCGGACATCTGGGGCAAGAAAAACTGAAGAAAATGGCGTCGGCTGAATCTTTTATACCCCTGGTGCACTGACGTCAGGGAAGAGGCGACAGCAACCGACGCCAGACCAGGACTTTGGAATTCAGGCCGACTGCGGGTAGCCTGCCAGCAGGATAACCCAAGAGTAATGACTGCAACAGTGAATACACTCGAACATCTACATTTATGGTGGGTACACAACTGTACTTTCTCCAGCAGTGGAATCCTACTGGAAAATTGTGACCACTTGCCATCCATTCACACTTGGTATACTCAAGTGTAGAAGGGGGCTCACAGCCAAAATACCAGTTGCATGAGAAGGTTCAGCTTGATGCATTAAGTTTTCATGGGGTAAATGGGAACTGAGGTAACTTTTCTGATGATGGAAACAAAGAAGAGAAGGTGGTAGTAGTTGAAGAAATGCATTTGGAAAAGAGAGCATGCTAGGCTATTGCATGACTGATCTCATATGTGTTTGTTTTGTGGGAGTTTGGTGTTAAATGTATACTTAACTGTAGGGAACAAGTTCCATGGCAACCAGTGAAGTCACTAATCGCAAAATTGTAAATATAGGGTATTGTATATATCAAACACTAGACCTCAGTCTATTCCATATATCCTTTTTATTTTATTTTTTTAATTGTTTTTTTGTTTCCCTTGGATTTCAGTGGATTTATGGTTTTGGACTTGTTTTCTAGTGTAATAACGTTATTCTTTCCTTTTATAATTATATGTATAAGTCCCTTGCTTTCTTCCTCCGTATTTCCAACCTTCTTCAGTTTACCAAAGGGCAAACAAAGTGCATATTGTATATACTGTAAATCATAAACAACCTCAGCAAGCCTGTTTTGCTGCTAAATTTAGCAGTCTGTGTATGTGTCTGTTATATGGTCATTTGTTTGAAAAACTGTATTTTCTGCAAATGTATGGTATAGGTATCTCTGTTTTATGGAATCTGCATTGATGTGTTGAATTTGTTTCCAGTGTGGCATAATCACTCAAACTGTGACTGGAAATAATCCGTTGTGATCAGTGCAACTTTCCAGTAAACAAAGTGAAATAAAAAAATAAATAAATCCTTATTCCTGTAAGTAGTTGATGAATGGACCTCTTCACAAAGGTGTTTATTAATATATTTTTTAATTATTTTAAAGTATACACAAATAAAATCAACAACAGACTAACAGAAAACAGTAATAGAATTGTTAAACATACCATTGCAGCAAACAGCTGTAGGAAATGCCATAATCAGTGACTTTATCCCCTGAATTAATGTATATAGTGACCAACAGACTATGATACCTTCCATCCAAACATTTCCTTGCCACGTGTGCAAGTGCTTTTCTAATGACCCCCCCCCCTCCCCCCCACCACCACCACCACCACCAATAAGTAACACATCAGGATATTTTCCCTCCTCTTCCATACTAAGACATTGCAAGGTAAGGGGTTATTGCCCATTCAGTAAAGAACATACCTATGTGAGAAATTACAATGTGTGAAGTACAGTGTTTTACTCCAAGGACACCCTTCTCCAAACAAAATTCAGAATACGTTACATGCAGTGGGTGGGTACTTTGACAGACATGCTATGAGAAAGAAGTTATGTGCAGGAATTCTGTAGTCCATCAGTTCACCACCAAGACCAAGTCCTGACTTTGCTGATATCTTTATTTAATAGACTTGTATAGTAAGCATAAGCTCAGAAAATGTAATTGGGTCTTGTAGATATCAAGCCAATGTTTTGCAGTCTACAAAACTGACAGTTACAGGACACTGGGTCCTCATGTCATACCTAACCAATAAGGTTAAGTAATGGGGGGGGGGGGAAGAGTACAGTGAATACAAGAGAAGCAGGCCTAAAGACATAGGGTCTAAACACTCTGAGCTTTAAAGGAAGAATATTTCTTCTTAAATTTAGAGTAAAGTGCAACTTTTCTAAAAAGAATGACTGTACTGGAAGCAGTAATATAATCACAGCTGAATAGCAATGATAGAGCATTATGAAACTGGAGCATACTAACTGCACCTGGAGTGTCCATTTGAATAACCAGAATTTTTAGACTGTGTGTTTGAGTAATAGTATTTTTGTTGTACCCAAGGGCTTTGGGGAGCCGACACAGGATTAGGAGATACTGCACTGTTGAATTTGGTTTGGAGAAGATGTTAACATTACTTAGAGCATTTTGTGAAGATTTTTTTAAATGCACCTTAGTACTTCTGACATGTGGTCCTTGATGCAGAACCCATTTGTAGATTTTCTGGGACTTGATTATTTTTTCTTTTATTTTCATGTAAAACTGTTGTGTGTGTTTATCTGTAACTTGATATGTATTATTTGAGTATTAGAACTGAATGTAGCTGAATTTTATGCATATTTTGTTAGGTGAGAATAATAATGTCTATTTTAAGACTGGCTGGAATGAGTTATATTTCATTCTTCAGTGTATTAAAAGATAAAATTATTCAATGGACATGACACTTCTTTTGTTGTCATGTGACACACACACACACACACTCCCAGGAAGTGATTGTAGTTTCCTGACTAACATACTGTATTAAACAAACATCTAAATGAAAAAAGGTCAAATAATGAAAATAGAAAATGTTTCCTGGAATCTAGATACATAGCTAAAAATAGATTTTAAGTAAACATCTATTAGATAATGTGTTATGCTTTCCCACAAAGGCAAACTTAGTCCTTTCGGACATCATTGATAACATGATTTTAAAAACTCAGACACAGTAAGTCTACTTAACCTTAGGTATAGAAGCTGCATTAAATGAATGTTAGAGCATCACTTTCTGAATGGTGTTTTATTTATATGTTCCTTTTTGTGTAGGCATAAAGACAAATATTTGCAATATATTTAAAAGAAAGGATATTTGAGAATAGATTGGTGTAGAAAGATGTCAATATGTCAGTTGAGTACCCAGTACACCTTTGTTTGGAGACCTAGAAAAGAATGCTGTCAAAGTTTAACTGTTTTTATTTTCTTGTAATGCTGATGGACCAGAAAATCATACACTTGTAAAGTAAACAGACACAGAAGTTTATGGCTTCAACAATGCTGCTAATGTCCAAGCCAACCAAATTATTTTATGGGATTATTGAAAGACAGGAACTGTACAAAAAAATACAGGCTTAGATGTTCCACTAACCTCCTGCCCTTCATTAGGGTCTCACTTTAAGGTACCTTACCCTTGAAGGATACCAGAACTACCTTGTATATGAAATGTAATGGGCAAACTTGCATTGTAAGGGTGAACCATTATGAACAAGACCCTTATCCTCCAGCTAATAATGGCCAGAAGTGGCAGCAGCATAATCTGAGGAATACAGGCAAAACTGTAGTAGTGTTTACCTGTTCTTGACCCTTACAATTTTATTTTCATTGTTATTTATTTACATTTTGTTGATCAGGTTAGCCTCATTAAGCCAGAGACTTCTTTAAAATGCAGACCTGGGGTGGTTTTCAAACTGAGTTGGAGAAAGTGCAGACCTGGGGTGGTATTCAAACTGAGCTGGAGAAATTTGGCAGGGACACTAAAAACTTCCACTACTCTCTTCAATAAGTGCAGTAGAATCGTTTATGTATGTACCCAAGCTACCACCAAGTCAGTTAGGTTGGACTTCACTCAGATTTATACAAACGGCGATATACTCAGACGTGTAGCAGTGTCCCCACCTTGTGCTGCACTGCACTGTCAGTAGTGGAAAATGAATACAAGCCGCTGGGATGGGAATAGAACCCATAGCCTCTTGATCTGCCAGAGTCAAAGACGAGTGTGCTAACAGTTAACAGTTGTGCCACTAACACTAACATACCTATATTTTCTAATCTCACTCTTCTGCATCAGCTAACTTCAACTAGCTAGACAGCCTGTACTTAATGTGGAGAAGGCAAAGCCTGAAACCCTTTGGAAGCACTTAAAATAAAAAATTCTTCCAAACTCCAAAGATGATCTTCCTCCATCTGTCAGCAAGCATTAACCTAACCCATCCTCTACCTGTGCCTCCATCTCTGCAAGTTTCCTATGCAAATAAGTGGCCAGTTTTTCTGTTCTCTCTCTGTTTTAAGCATATTGTTATAAGACAAGATTGTCACAGTCTGCCTCCCATTATTAAGGGGCAGCTTAGGCCTGTCTCAGTTATGAAATTCCAGAACCTTGTGTCCAAATATTCATTCCCTTTCATCTTTGTCTTGTTTGTTTGCTTATCTGTCTGTATGTTTGTCTTTCTGTCTGTCTATATTTCTCTCTCTTCATCCATTCATACATCTATCCATTTGTAAACAAAGTGAATCATATAGTTCAAAGACTGTCTGCACTCATGAACCATGTCTTGAGAAAAGGAAACAAAAGTAGCAGTACATTAGAATATGGCATGGGTCAGGACGTTGTAGGAGTGTTTTATACATAAAATAAGGCATATTATGTTTAAGAATTGTTAAAAATAAGTAATACTGATGCCTAATCATTTTACATAAATAAAAGAAGAAAAGCAACTATTCATGACAGAATAAGCACATTTCACTAGAAACTAAAATAATGTCAGAAAGGGTAACCCAGATTTTTATTTTTTTATTTATTTATTTTTAAGAATTGAACACAGTTGTGTCATGTCTGAGAATAGAAAGAAAGTAATAAGCAAAAACATTTTAAACTATGCTAGTTGATTAAACCATGTTATCATAAAAAACAATCGGAAAACATTTTTCAGAATATCAACTAACATATACAAGCTCCACAAAAATGTTGCACCTCAGGGCCAAAAAAAAAGTCTTTTGTGTAATCCGTTAATTAAAGACTTAAACCCTTTGCTGCACCTCACTGCCTCTCATTGAAGTTACAAACAATAGTAATGAATGTCTTCAGGATAAACAAAACGCTTTTATGTATTTATGTAACAACTCGTTGATAAACTAAACCTTCGTTAAACTGTAACCAAGCAAACTGCTGTTCTAGGGCCTTGCAGTAGTTGTTGCACATCTTATCGTTTGCGTGCTGTACTAATTCAGTTTGGGCTCAGGGCAGGCACACCCCCTTCAACCCAGCCCTCCTTTAGCTTTAATGATAGCATCATTCCTCCCATCTTGTTAATTCGTGATAGTGCCTAGAAAGATAAACATAAAGTGGGACCTTGCTTTTTATCCATGCCAGAAATTCCAAAGACCTGATTGTTTCGAAAGGGCTCACAGTGTTTAGGTATATTCCCTTATTCCTCTTTCCCCAGTAAACTCATCCAGGTAATGCAGTGCTACCCCATCTGTGTCACCTGTCCTGAAACACTCTGCAGGAATTAACTGGATTTTTCAAAGAGTGCATGGGGTACAGAGCATCTAGTGGGCATGCATCTGTCAGTGCTGATGCCTTCAAACTTTATTCCCAGCAACACCTCATCTTCAGATAGTTAGATAAATGAAGTACTGCTTCTGCATTATATTTAATTGGGAGAGTACCTGTCCATCTCCTTGGTACCCTAACGAAAACCTTAACCAAATTACAGATGTGTCCTCCTCCTACAGCTCATCATTCACTGAACCCCCGTTTGCATAAGGCCAATAGATTGAAATTCCCTCTTGGGCATTCCTAGCAAGCAAGCCAGTTTCGATGGGTCTAGGAGCAGAGTAATGATGCATATACCCCCCCAGGTATCTAACCCAGTCTGTGGCTTCTTCCATGCACACTTCAGATTCAATGCCTCACAGCCCACTGACCCTTAAACAGAATCTAAAACTATTCATAGATTGTTACTAGGCTAATGACCTGGGGAGCCTTTCTAAGCCTAGCCCAGTCTTCCTGAAAGAATAGTAATCTCCTGTATCCAAAGAGGACATTGAGGGAGATGCACTTATAAGCTACCTCTGTCTATAAGGGATGTGGGTGGCAGGCTCGGTGCAGATTTCATATTCCACATCCACTGGTCTAGACTGAACTTAAATTGGGTAACAGATAATTTCAGCTTCACTTGGATGGGACACCTGTTCCATAGCAGGGGCATCTCTGGGACACATACCTGTCTCTCCAGTATGTTCTGTGCAAATCACAGACAAAATGCAGATCCTTATACATTATATTTTTCGTACTGTTTAACTTATGAATATGCAGGAAATTCATAAGTCTGGATTTATTAATGCCTTGTAAGCCAGGCATAGATCTTCTCACAGCAGTCTGTAGGAGACTGACTAAAGGGAAGGGCTTTAAGGCGCTGTATATAAGGCAGGTTTGTTACACCTTGTATTCTTTTTCTAAGGAACCGCTGTAGTTGCTGCATATGCCTGGACATGTATATACCAAAGAGAGCGTTGTATTCTGGGTAGTCTGATAAGGGCAGACTACAGTGGGATAATGACCTCTTTGGATTTAGATACTGTGCCCTTACTTATAAGTTGTGCAGTATAAAAAGATTTCCTCACCACTGTGGCCATGTGGTGGTCAAAGGTAAGGCTACTACCTAGATCCTTGACCACTAGGTCAGTTGTTAGGAGCATATTTTCAGTATGATAATTAGCCAGGTTGGTTGACTTCCCAAAGGGTACACTTATGCATTTCTTAGTATTGAGTTTAAGACCATGGCTTTGGCACCATTTGTTAGTCAGAAACAGACCTTGACAAATGCTAGTGACTGCAGGGGGGTCGATGGTAACCCCCAGCTTTCAATCAGCTGTTAACTTAGTCAGCCGTAAACCTTCAACTTTTGTTTCCACTTCAGAGAAGTAGATGTCAAAAAGGAGCAGGTCCATTACCAAGCCCTGGGGACTCCTTCAGTTACTGGCCTCTTGGTGGACGTGTCCTCACCTGTTTTGACCTCCTGGATTCTATCAGTGAGCCACTTGGCTATCTAGCCGGGTGATAAAAGGGTTTATACCTAATTTAGTGAGTTTGTCTATAATGCTTAAGTGGGATATTATATAAAAAAGCCTTGCCAGGTCGAGGTAAGCTGTGTGCACAGTCTTGCCCTCATCCATAGCTTTGATGACCCTCTCAAAGAAGTTAACTAGATTTAATAGGCATGACCTTCCTTTAACAAAGCCAAACTGTGATGGATCCAGTATTTACAGGTTACCTATGTCCTCATTTATCATGTCCATGATGATTCTTTCCATGGCCTTACATATGAGGCTGCCAGAGTTATGGGCCTGTAGTTACCCAGATTGGTCGTTGGACCTCCTTCGTGCATGGGAATGACTGTAGCTACCTTCCATTCCTTGGGCACAAAACCTGACTGTAGGCTTCAGTTGAAAAGTGATCCAAGTGGACCAGAGAGATTATGATGTTCTTCATTCCACATTGCTGCAGTCCTAACTATTGGGTAGTCCGCTGTCCAGTTGGCCCGAATACCAAAGTATATGGCTGACGTCGGTCAGGGCGCATTAGACTGACGTCAGTATGTCAGGGTACTAATGCGCATGACCGACGTCATATCCTCAGTCTTTTTTGCCGCATGGTCCGATGCAGAAGCAATTTTGCGAGTGCAGGTTGGCGTTCTGAAAGTTTCTGAAGCCAGAGTTTCAGACCGAATCAAAGTTGGCTAAGTACCCCGTTGGGGAATATTTTGGTTTTTTCTTGCCTCAGTATTTAACCGGATGTCAGAAAAAGTGAATAACTGTATTTCTTGTGGGAAACAGATACCTCATAGGGATTACCATACTTTGTGTATACCTTGTTTAGGGCCTGAGCACGACGTTGTTGGATGCCGCTCTTGTGCTAGATTTAACAAACGCACTATTAAGAGAAGGTTAGACTGTGCCAGGTTAGTGTTTGGGAAGCGTTGTAATTATAAAATGCCGTCGGATGCTCCGACGCCGGCTTCCGCTAAAAAAACGCAAGGACAAAACAGCAAAGCCTAGAGTGGAGGAACCGACAGTCCCAGACGTCGGTTCTTTAGAGGGCCCAGTGGAACCGGAGGTTTTGCCAGGTGTTTCTTTGGAGCCTCAGGAGAGACTTTACTGTTACAGGATGTATCCTCTCAGGAAGTAGGCCAGGCTGAGGGGCTTCTCAGGTGGCTGTTCTTCCCTCTCTTCCTAAGGTGGTCAGAGCCTCCCTTCTGTTTCCAAGGCTTCTTTGAGGGCAGGCCGAGTTTTGCTCCAGTGGGGGATTCTCCTAGTACTTCAGGGTCTTTGCCTAAGAAACATATGCTTAAAATGGCAGAGGATTTGATTACTATGATAAGGGGTTCTATGCCCCCTCCTGATAAGAGGCCTAGGGTGGAATCTGAGTTTGAGAGTTTTGAGCATTGCTCGGAGGCTTCTGAGTCTTCGGCTGAAGACTTGCAGGAGTACCCTCCTTATTCTGATTCTGATGTGGATGATTCTACTCCTTCAGCTTGCCCTCCTGAGGATTTTTCATTTTCAGAGACTCTGCATTCCATGAGGGAGCATTTTAAATGGGAAGGTCAAGATTTCTCTGATTCCAGGAAAAGGCTTAGGGAATTCTTGTATTACCCGAGCACAGGCCTTTAGCTATACCTCCAGTTTTGAATGAGGTGGAAGATGCGTTTGCAGAGGCTTCCCAGAATCCAGATTCTATGCGTCCTGGCCCAGTTAAACCGGAAAGGAATTATAGGGTGCCTGAAGCTCATAAGTATCTTTTAAGAGTCCTAGGGCAGACCCGAAACTGTCTCTCAGGGGCCTAAAGGTGTGAAGGCCTCAGTTGTTAAAAATCCTGTCCCTCCTGATAAAGAGGCAAGGGCTTTGGATAGATGGGGAAAGAAAGTGTATACTTCTTCCACTTTAGCCATGAGGGCGTTGAATTGTCAGTTTCACATGTTAAAATATCAGAATTATCTTCTTTCACAGTTGAAATCTAAGGTGGATGCTCTGGCGGAAGGTATTGAGTGTAAAGAGTTGCAGGATTTAGTTCATGTGTCTGAACAAGTGGGTAAACATTCCTTGCAATGTGGTTTTGATGCTGTGCAGGCCTCCTCCAGGGTGGCTGCCACTGGTTCTGTTCTTCGTAGGCACGCCTGGTTGAGAGATCAGAACTTAGCTGAGCATGTTAAGACAAGGATTTTGGATGCTCCTTTACAGTCTGATGTGTTGTTTGGTTCGCCTGTGGAAGCAGTTTTAAAGAAGATGGAGGACAAGGCTAAGTCTATGCAAACTGTTAAGGATTTTTGCAGGTGCAGCCTCCGAAGTTTAGTAGAAATTGGCCTGCTAAGGGATGGACTTATCCTGCTTATGATTCCCAGTCTAGGGGTAGGTCTAGACGTGGTAGGGGCAGAGCTCAAGGTGCTTTTAGGCCTAGGGCAGGAAGTTCACCTGCTCAGACTTCTGGTGAGGGCAGGGGTCAGTCCTTTCGTAAGCAGACCCAATGACCTGCCTTTTCAGCTGCCAGTACCTTCTCGCCTGGCGGCACCTCTAGGAGGAAGACTGTCTCTTTTCAAAGAAAATTGGGATTTAATTACCCAAGACAAATGGGTTCTGGATATCATTCACCACGGTTACAGGTTTTATTTCCATACCTTGCCTCCTTTCAAAGGCATGCCAGACATTCCTCCTCTACAAAGACAAGAGGCTCACAAGCAAATTTCTCAGTTACTCCAAATAGGGGCCATTCAGCCGGTTCCTGTGCCAGAAAGGGGCCTAAGATTTTATTCTCGCCTGTTCCTAGTACCGAAGAAGGGGAACACGTGGAGACCAATTTTGGATTTATCTATCCTCAACACTTATCTGGACATTCCCAAGTTCAAAATGTTGACGTTACAACAGCTTTTACCTCTGCTGGGCAAGGATCACTGGATGGTAACTTTAGATCTCAAGGAAGCTTACCTTCATGTGCCTATAAGACTAAGTTGCAGAAAGTATCTGCTTTCGAGCTGGAAATTCTCATTATCAGTTCTCTGCATTGCCCTTTGGCTTATCTACTGCCCAGAGTATTCACAAAGGTTCTGGCTCCAGTGATAGCTTACTTCAGGCTAAAAGGAATTCAAATCTATCCTTACTTGGACGATTGCCTGATTCTGGCTCAAGAAAAGGAAGACCTTCTACAGCATTTGGAATATGTCATAGCAGTGCTAAGATGCCTAGGGTATTCTGTGAACGAAATAAAGTCCAGTCTAGTACCCTCTCAAGACATGTGCTTTCTGGGTGTGAGACTGAATACAGCAGCCCAGATGGCCTTTTAACCCCGGACAAACAAAAGAATCTTTCCAGTTACTTCCATCAACCTGACTGCAAGGACAGTCCTTCAAGCCTTAGGGTTCATGGCATCTTGTATTCTGGTGCTTCCCAATGCCAAACTGCATATGAGGAAGCTACAATGGTATCTCAAAATGTATGGACACAGCACTGCCAGGATTTGGACACTGTCATTCAAATAATACCTTGCATTCAAAAGGAATTTTTGTGGTGGGCTCAGGAATGTCACCTAAACAAGGGACTCTCTGTGACCCGGCCAGAGGCGAGTCAAATTCTAACGACAGATGCCTCAGACATTGCTTGGGAGCTCATCTAAATGGAAAGTGGATACAAGACAAGTGGCCTGCCAGACTACAGCATCTACATATCAACATGAAGGAGATGTTAGCAGTCCAGTTTGCATTAATGGCTTTCAAGGAGTTACTTCTTCCAGGGCAGGTGTTGATTCTAACAGACAACACAACTGTCATGTGGTACATCAACAAACAAGGGGAACACATTCTTACCCATTGTGCAGGCAAGCAATGATTTTATGGGAGACTGCGCTAAGCTTGCAACTAACTCTTCAGGCAAGGTTTCTGCCGGGAGCACAGAACTCCTTAGCAGATGTGTTAAGCAGACAAATCATGGATCCCCACGAGTGGAAACTGGATCTTCATGTATTTCAAAAGTTGACAGTGTCCTGGGGAACTCCAGACATAGATCTGTTCGCTTCTCCACTAAACCACCAGCTGCCAAAGTTTTGCACAAAGAGGTTTCATCACACAGCTTGGAAAGTGGATGCTCTTTCTTTCAGTTGGAAAAATCTTCATGTGTATGCTTTCCACCTCTGCCTCTTCTTCCAAAGGTGCTTCTAAAGGTCAGACAAGACAAGCCAAGGATGATTTTAATAGCTCCAGATTGGCCTCGCAGCACTGGTACCCATTACTGAGGAGTCTGGTAAAGAAGCCTCCATGGCCTTTACCCTTGATTCCACATCTGTTGTCTCAGAAGGACGGTCGCCTGCTCAATGTCAAGCTTCACTCTCTTCATCTAACAGCCTGGCATATTCTGTTTTGAAAGACAGCAGGTCTCAACTTCCTCAACAAGTTTTAAATGTGATTATGGAAGCCAGAAGACCTAGTACAAGGAAAGTGTACGCAGAAAATGGAAGAGATTTTATTTTGGACTGCAGCAAAGAATTTGGAGATTTCAGAGCCTAATTTGAGTGTGGCTCTTCAATATCTTACTGAGTTATTGGACAAAGGTTTGTCTTTCTCTTCCATTAAGATTCATGCTGCAGCAATTTCAGCTCACTATGATTGTGACCCACCATTGTTTTCACATCCTTTGTTCAAGCAATTTCTTAGAGGGGCAAAGAATATAAGACCCCACGTAGAGCTCCTACTCCTGCTTGGGATCTCAATTTTGTGTTGGAGAAACTTACTCTACAACCTTTTGAGCCTGCAGCTACTGCTGAACTGAAATACTTGTCATGGAAGACTGCTTTTTGTTGGCCATTACTTCTGCAAGAAGGGTTTCTGAGTTACAGGCCCTTATGGCGGTTGAGCCTTTTTTGATTTTTCATAAGGATAGGGTATCATTACGTACTAATCCTTCCTTTATGCCTAAAGTGGTTTCTAGTGTGGCTTTAAACCAAACTATTCATTTGCCTACGTTTATGCAGATCCCCAAAATAAAGGGGAAAAGATTTTGCACACTTTAGATGTACACAGGCAATTGCGTTATTATTTGAGCAGGACTAAGGATTTTAGGCAGTCTCAGCAGTTGTTTGTTTCTTTTGCTTTGAGTTCTCAGGGCAAGCCTGTGTCAAAACAAACTATTTCTAGGTGGATTGGGTTTTGCATTGCATTTTGTTATTCCCATCATGGCAAGGAGATTCCAGCTGGGATTAGGCCTCATTCCACTAGGGCTACTGCCACTTCAACAGCTTTTTTAAGGGGGGTGGCAGCTAAGGATATTTTGGAGGCAGCTACTTGGAGTTCAGTGCATACTTTCTCTAAGCATTACCACCTTCCTCTCTACTCTAAGTCTAGGGCTGGTTTTGCCACAGCTATTTTGCAAGGCATGTTATCAGCTCCTGCTTCCTTATGATTTGCCAGCCTCCCTTACCTCTGCTTTGGGATTCTACCCAATAGTTAGGACTGCAGCAATGTGGAATGAAGAACATAGTACAGTTTTGTACCTAACATAAATGTAGATGTTCGAGGATCCACATTGCTGCAGTCCAATTTACCCTCCCTCCTTCCCCTCTGTGTTTAGGGGTGGTTGTGTAGGTGAGGTTATATTCTGCTAATTTTGTATATTTTGTATATATATATATTTTGGTGCAGATATGTTGGGAGTTTTTGGTTTTTGGCCTTATCTTTTCAGGGTCTTCTGACATCTGGGGCAAGAAAAGACTGAGGATATGACGTCGGTCATGCGCATTAGTACCCTGACGTACTGACGCCAGTCTAATGCGCCCTGACCGACGTCAGCCATATACTTTGGTATTCGGGCCGACTGGACAGCGGACTACCCAATAGTTAGGACTGCAGCAATGTGGATCCTCGAACATCTACATTTATGGTAGGTACAAAACTGTACTTTTCATGATAATTAGTAAGCATCCTGGGATGTTATCGGGGCCCCTCAGTGCAGTGTTTTTGGTCTTGGAAAGTGCAGTGAAGTCCTCTTCCCTAGTAATGGTTGGAGGTATTGTGGTATGTGATATTTCCTTTGGACTGTCATGGAAGGTGGAGAAATTTGAGCTGAACCTGACAGCCGAAAGGTTGGCAATGCCCTCCAGATTAGTGAGGGTGATGCTATTTACAATAAGTTCTAAACATTGCTGTGCATTTCCCTTGAGGTTGTGGCTATAGCTGTAGAAAGCTTTGTGAATGTCCTTTGCCTGAGAAGCTATGTTTTCTTCAAATGTAGCCTTTGAAGTATTAATTAACCTTCTTAGCTGCTTGTTTAGATTGGTCAGAAGGGTTTTAGTGTCTTGGGCTGTGTTCCTCCTACGCCTGGCCAAATTTTTTTCTTTTGTTGTGTAACTGATTGATATTGTGTTTCTACCTGGGTGTCTTATCTTTTGAATTTGTTTTATTCTTTATACAAGTGGGCACAGCTCACTCTGTACAGCTATCAGTATGGCCATTCAGGGGGTTTGTAAATAGCTTAGCATTTGGGGTAGTTTGAATTTAGCCAAGGTGCTGCTTAGTAGAGAGAGGTTAGCTTTGGAATAGTTCCTAAAGGTTTTGGGTTTCGCTGGGTCCCTGGATTTAATTTTTATTTCAAGCAATACTGCCTTATGGTCAGATCTGACGAGTGAAGATATTACATTCAGTGAGGAACATCGCTCCCCCATGTTTGTGAGTACAAGGTCAAGGATGTTTGTAGGAGAATGGACCAACTATTCCAGGATGTTGGTATTAATGAAGTTTAGGAATTGCTGGGCTTGTGCATTAGAAGTGGTGTGGGATTCTCAATCTATAGAAGGGTATTTGAGATCACCCATAAATATTGTATTTGGTTGAATGGTGAGGGACTTTAGAACATTAAGATAGGTAGTATGCATTACCTGGGGCATAAGGGGGGACCTATAGTTTGCAAAGATATGGTACGAGTCCCTTTTGTGACTTGCACATGTTATGAGTTCCAGTGAGTCGTACACTTTAACTAGTCTGTCTTTTGAAAAACCTTCAGTAAAAGAGCTAATTTGAAACCTTGGGAGATGCAGTTCTACCCATGAGCTCATTTTGCATATTCTAACTGGTCTAGGAGGTTGCAAAATCTAACCTATCTAGTCTGTAATTTTTGGAATTGGTTGTTGTAGCCCACATGCCAAACACTCATGCCAGAACTTGCAAAGTCAAGTTGCATTGCCTTTGATTGTAGTTTCATGCCAGCCTCAAATCTTTGACTCAGACCCTGCTCATGGGTGCATTTTTGCTCTCAGGTCACAAACTGTCTTTGCCTCAGTGGATGAAAGCCACACTTGACATACTATTTCCCCCTCTAGCCTTGATTGTTTAAAGCAAGGACAGATCCAGAAAGGTCCTTGATTAGTCAGGGCATACTTGTTGTTCCACCTGTACTGTTTGTCTGCTATCTGGCATCCCAACATGCATCAATATTGCATGATAAAAGTAGTCCCAGGTGCCCCCTGTACAACACATTATGGGTTATCTTTAAATAGTAACTTGTCCTATACTGTGAACTTCACCTTTCAGTTCACCCATGTTTGTCTTCACAAAAGCCTTCTTTTCATGGGTGTTATGATGGACCTTGGTGTCCTTGTTCCACTGGGACAGTGAATGACTGTACTGACAAATACTCTTTTAAATTTTTTTCACTTTCTTGTTAAGGTGGAAGGCCAACTATTCTGCTATAGTTACAAAACTAGGTTCCCTTACCTTCCTCTTCTTTAATTGACTGAGCACCACTGGATTCACCAGCCACCAGATTTGACTGCCCTGCTGCTACCATAGTTGTAGATAAGACTTAGTTGAAACCATCCATTTCATTATGCTGTCTGATTTTTCTTTCAAATGAACCCCTGTGTAATCTGCATACTAGGTGTCAGCTAATACTACTACACCTGTAAACTTTTTCTTTTCATCTTTTTTGTCCATTATCCAAATATTCCTTTGCCAACATACCTCCCTGGGTCTCAGTGCACCTATTACTCCATTCTCACTCATATTCTTCAGAACACTCTTGCATTTTGATGCTATAGCCATAATAATCTTATGTGTCTTATGCGGTGCTATACACTTACTGTAACAGTAATGTCTCGAACCTTAGCCCACACTCACAACTCCTGCATTAATGTGTCTTCAACAGTTTTCTTGCTTTCTTTACATTGCTTCTTTTGCTGTCACAGCAGTGCCTCTTTTGTTTGCATCTTGCACCAGCTGAGCTTCTTCAATTTTGCTGTTTCACATCACTGTACCTGTTGTACAATCTTTTGTCTCCTTAGATGGTTTGAATCCACCAGACCTCCTGCTGTGGTGTTCTCCTCCCCATGGCTGAAAGCATGCTGTCAGTTTGATTTCATGCACTGAACGTGAGCGGGGCCTCAAACTCATCTTTCAATATGTGGCCCATTCTTTCATCAGAAATGAATAACACCTCCCCCCGCATGGCAGATGCTTCTGACAGCTTACCAGAATCCCTATTAGTTTGTGAACTACCTAGTATAATTTTCATAGTAACAAACCATCCCTCATTCCCAATCCTTTCAACATATTAGTAGTGATTCCCCGAAACTAAACCAGATACACAGAGTCCTGTTCAACCACATTTTATCAGTCGTCGCCCCTCAGGAGTAGGGTAATATAATAGCTGTGGTTGATTTTGTAGCATATAGTTGCAGAAAAAAATGGGTTTTGTTCATAAGTATGTGATGGTGCCGCTAGGAACTATATGTCAGTCATGTTTTATATTAAATAACTACATTGTAGCTGAAGGCTTAGTTTAAAACATTTATCACTTTCACTGGCTTGAGATTTTTCAGCTACTTTAAACTGCATTTTACTGAATACCTAATGGCTGAAAATATTGACATATCTGAAAAATGTCGAATTTGATGAAAGCAAAGCTGCACAGGCCATAGGTGACCTGTTACAGTCAAACTGAAAGTCACATACCCTTGAACCAAAATGAACAGTGCACATCAACAAACATAAATATAGCATGCCTAAGGAAAAATCAGACATGTACATGTGCTATCTTTTCAAAAAAATGTGTACTATAAACAGTAATGAGAAATCCAGTGTTACAGTAACCACAAATGCCCCTTTGGTGCAATAATATCAGAAAATGAAAGTTTTATAGAAAGTGAATGTAATATATTAATAAGTGTTGAGAACTCCTTTGGTTGGACATCCGTCACATGTCTGCAATCCTGCAGATAAACTAATCCACATAGAGATAGGATAGAGTATTCACACACAAACAGTAATGATTAGATACTATAGCTTCAGAGCAGAGCAGTCAACTTTAGAAAGTTTCTCTGTGTGTATGACTTGTGCATTCCTCTGCTCAATTTTACACCATTTGGGAGTTTCTGGAAGTCCTGCACCAAGTGTCATTTTCAACTCTTCCAGTTTTTGTTCCCAAACAAGTGCTACTATAACAGCATGTATATCACAGATCCTCTGCCCTAGCAGGCATCACAGTCATTGATGCCACAGTTTTTCCACCAAGTTCTGTGTCCTAGGTATATATAGGTCATTCAGTTTAGAGATATTCCAAAAAGATACTGGGTGGGAAGCTTGCACCAGCTGCTGCATGGGAAGTGAATTTATGTGGTTTTCCACTGAAATAAATCCCAATAAAATAACTAGCATCTCCTCTCCTTTCTTAGGAAACTCTTCCTTCAAACCATTGAATGTGCTTATAACATCATCTTCTGACAAGAATGCTTTGGTAACGTTTCTTTACCTGAATTTAAAATTTGATTGATTAGCCATTGAGAACATTCTGCTCTAAGTTTTGAATTTTTCTCCTTGTGTTTTGTCTGAAATGAAGAAAATAACATTCGCTTATTTCATCAAACGCATTCCTTTTCACACTCATCATAGCAGCCATTTCAAAGTCTCACATAGCATATATCTCACAGCAGGAGTGAGGTTAAACTTTCCTCAAGACTTGTTTATGCCTTGCCACATCAGACTGTACACCCGTAATGATTACTGGGACATCAGGCAGTATAGTAGAGGAATTGTTTTCCTGTCACCACTATTGGTAAGAAATCCATGGATATGATACAGTTGATGGCACACCTTCACCTCCATAAGAAATGTGCCATCCATCCACCTATGCTCAGATCAATTAAGTTTAGTTGTGTTGAAAATACTACAACAGATACATTATACATTTTGTCATGACTGGAACACTGAACACAATCATGTGTTTTAAGCTGGCACACCGTCACAGCTGAAGTCTGTAGTGTAATCTCTTCTGTAGAAGCACAGCGTAATTTGTTTTCTAATATTATGAATGGTGCATATCCTGCAGGATTGTAACGGCAGCGCTACTGACTCCTCCAAAGAGGTCAAAACCATGACATCATCTACAACTATGCAGGGCATCTCCAAGGGAGCCCACAGGATTTTTTGCAGGGGGTGCAAACCCAGAGCCCCACCCACATAGCCCCACCCACCTACACAACCCCACCCCCACGCCCACCCACCCCCACCCACACAGCCATTCCAGTGTCCCATTACTTGACTATTTCTTCCCATTTGCCATAGACACTGTTCAAATCTCTCAATGAGCATACTGTTTTATGCTTTACTTCTACAATGATTACAGACATTTGGATTTAATTTACAACTTTTATTTCAAACGTTATAGCCCAAACACTGATAGACATTTACTAAACCTAAACAAAGCAATAGTCTTTCAATGAAAACAGGCTTAGCATTAAAGCTTCTCTACCTTTGAAACTCACATTCACTGAAACAGCATTGAAACCCAGATTCAAAGAAAATGCATCTGGCCAGTGGCAGGTTGTTTACCTCTGAGCTGTTTTCAAGCAATAAGCTCCTTGCACACCTTGTTAGGGCCTTGCAAAAGTTCTTTGATTCACCTGATTGCATTAATTATAATATATAATTGAATTATATCCCTTGCATTATATAGCACCACTTGTTTGAGTGTGCTTTAAATTTATAGTTTTGAACATTTTTCCAGTAAGCAATGAAACAAAACATAAACCAATAATACAAACTGACAAATTCAGAACATTTCAACCATAAAAGGCCACTCAAACTTGTGTCATTACAATCCACCAATATCAGTCAATATACACAATCTCTGCAGAAGTAAAAGTCATCTGAATAATTCCACGTTAAAAATATCTGAAACTAATGAAGAGGTTGTTGCTAGAAAACAACTGTATATTTCAGTGTTTCATCTACAAATTCAGTGCCTGCTGCTGAAGAGTAAATTGCCTATGTTAAATTAAAAACGTCAACTACATCTACTTTGAGTACTCTGAATCCACCTTTTTATTCTGTCTATAATCCCAAAGGTTGTGGCTATACAGATTGTTATGAATCAAGAAAGTCAGCTGTTATAACAGCAGCAAGACCAGACTGAATTACATAATACAAATTAAAGAGCTGGAGGTGGCAGAATTAAAGATGTTAAGATTTGCACTGGGTGTAACAAGGATGGACAGAATTAGGAATCGGTATATTAGAGGGTCAGCCAAGGTTGGACACTTTGAAGACAAAGCTAGAGAGGCGAGATTGCATTGGTTTGGACATGCTGAGTAGGGATGCTGGGTATATTGAGAAAAGGTTGCTAAAGATGGAGCTGCCAGGTAAGAGGAAAAGAAGAAGGCCTACCATAAGTTGTATGGATGTGGGTGAGAGAGGACATACAGGTAGTTGGTGTGACAGAGCAAGATGCAGAGGACAGGAAGACATGGAAACAGATTATCTGCTGTAGCGACCCCTAGCGGGAACAGCTGAAAGAAGATTATTATTGTTATTATTTTAAAAAGTGTTTCAACATATTGTTCAGTTTAGATGAATCAATATAGTTGACTCATTTTATAGGGATTTACTAAACATACAGAACAAAGTAAAAGGGGAGGCATGTTTGTGCACTGAATCTGTGCATGTTTTCATTTGGAAGCAGTACTGTATTGTGCCAGTAAGTAAATGCAGGATGCACGTGAGCAGATGCACTCCACTTGCTGCGGAAGTGTTTCCCTACATTGTAATGTTATGTTGGGCATATACAGTGGATATAAAAAATTTACATACCCCTGTTAAAATGCCAGGTTTTTGTGATATAAAAAAATGAGACCACAATAAATAATTTCAAAACTTTTCCCACCTTTAATGTGACCTATAACCTGTACAACTCAACTGAAAAACAAATCTGTTACGGGAAAAAAAAAATAATAAAAAAAAAACATAAAATAAGCTGGTTGCATAAGTGTGCACACCCTTAATCTAATATTTTGTTAATTATTTGCAGTCGGTAGCGTTGTTACCTCACAGCAAGAGGTTCTCCCGTTCGATTCTTGGCTGGATTGCGGGGAGTGCCTTCTGTGTGGAGTCTACATGTCCTCCCCTCAGTCGAGTGGCGTTCCGAAAGACATGCATGAATGGGCGTGCCTTAGTTGAAGGTTGGGTGTCAAGCTGGCAATTTGGCGCCATAAAAAAAAACCTACTGCTAATCATTAGCGGACCGGAGTTCCGCTGTGGCGACCCCTAACTGGGAAAAGCCGAAAGACCAACAAACAACAACAAAAATTGTGATGCAACTCTGTTGGAGCTTTTGGCTTCAAGCCTCTGAAGAAATATTTACAGCTAGAACTTCCTGGGTATTAAAAGTAAATTAATAATGAAAGAAGTATATATTAAATACGATCTGTACTACTACAGAAGTGACCAGGACCACCATGGGCCTTCCCCTGAAAGAAATGCATAGGCTCAGGGGGGACACAATCCAATTAACAAAAGTATACAAGTTACACGTGACAATATTTCATAAACAGGAGTAACCTGCTGATAGACATTTCTAAAGCTCGGGCATATATACCACACTTTTCTTTACTGTATGACCTAGGCCATCAACAATAATCAATAAAATCAAAACCGCAACAGGTGATAATGCACAATATACATAATTTACAAGCACTTATAAGTATACACATATTAATAGAAAAATTATCAGTGCAATAATCTAACACTTATCAGGAAATGCATCGCACATAATAATTTATAAAGTCAAACTTGCCCTTGGTGTAAGTGACTTACTTCGGTGTAATGTCTACGTAAGAAGAGTCTCACACCAGGAGCCAGATTCCAAAAAAAACAGCTCTCAGTGTATGTGACTTACTCTGGTGTAACACACCTTAGTTAAGTCACTTACACTGACAGTTTTTGGAATCCGGCCCACTGTTACAGCCTCATGAACAATCACAGTCTCCACTACCTTGCTTTTTTAACGTTTGCCTTTGTCACTCACAGCCACTCATTTACTGAGTTTATTCATTTATTTTACTGGAGACTATTCCATAAATGTTCATCGTGTTTCACTGTTGCAGTCATCACTGTAGGGTTCTTCCTGCCGGCAGGCAGTCCTCGGTCGGCCAGAATCCCAAAGTCTGGGTCCGGCGTCGGCTGTTCAGTCATGCTCCCTGATGTCAGAGCGCCAGGAATACAAAGCTGCTAGTTGACGCCATGTTCTCCAGTCTTTCTTGCCGTGCGGTGAAAGCAGTACGCAAGTGCCGGTCGGCTGACTCCTGATATTTTTTCGTGCTTCAGTCCGAAGACTTACTTCTTCTTCTCAAAGCTAAGTACCCCGTTGGGGAAACTTTTTTCTTGCTCCAGTCCGATGTCAGAAAAAGTTAATAATTGCATTTCTTGTGGGAAGCAAATACCTCATAAGGATTTCCATTCTTACTGTATTCCTTGTTTAGGCCCTGACCACAACGTAGCTAGTTGGCGGTTTTGTGCTAGATTTAACCAACGTACGATTAAGCGGAGGTACGATTTTGCTTTTCACTACTTTGGTAGGCGATTTAATTATAAAATGTCGTCAGACACGCTTCTGACTACCGGAGTTCACAAACGACACAAGGATAAGGACAGGCCAGACAAGTTTGTGTTTAAGAAACAATGAGAATTGACCAAGGACTGCTCTGAAACTTCATCTACCAGACTAAAGCGCTTAATACTGCTGTGTTTGCTTGCACTGCTTTATCTTGGATGAACATTGTCTGTATTTTTTCTGGATTTGGAGTTTTCTGCTTATAAAGGATTTACCATCTACCAAGCGTCGCTTTTGTCTTGCAACAGCTGCCTTTTATTTTTCATAAGGACAGGCCTCCGAGGTCCAAATCAGACGATGTTACACAACCAGAGCCAGCTTCAGGTTCGGCCGTCGTCAGTGAGGTGCTTTTGCAGCCCCTGTCGTCGGCCATTTCAGAACCGATAGCCGAAACGGACTCCCACGAGGAGCCAACCAGGCCTTTGAGCACTCCAGCTGCCGGACCTTCGGACAGTGCTCCCTCGGATGGGTCCGGAGCCGCTGTGCAGGTACCGGATTCCGAGGGGGTTTTCAGGCCTACACAGCTTCTGATAAAGGCAAAACCCAGGACAAAGACTACTTCTAAATCTAAGACACCAGCCCAGGCCTCTTCTGATCCAGGACCCAAATCACAGAAACAGTTACTTAAAATGGCAGAGGACTTGCTAACCATGATTAGGGGTTCACATCCCCCTCCAGACAAAAGGCCAAGGCAGGAGTTGGACAATGCTCCCTCGGATGGGTCCGGAGCCGCTGTGCAGGTACCGGATTCCGAGGGGGTTTTCAGGCCTACACAGCTTCTGATAAAGGCAAAATCCAGGACAAAGACAAAGACTACTTCCAAATCTAAGACACCAGCCCAGACCTCTTCTGATCCAGGACCCAAATCACAGAAACAGTTACTTAAAATGGCAGAGGACTTGCTAACCATGATTAGGGGTTCACATTCTCCTACAGACAAAAGGCCAAGGCAGGAGTTGGATTATGAATCTTCTGATCAGGCATCTATTTCTTCAGTGTCTTCCTCTGAACAGGAATATTCTTTCCCTCCTTATGAGGATTCTGATGCTGAGTAATCTATTCCATCAGCTTCTCCCCCTGAGGATTTTTCTTTTGGGGAAACTTTACATGACATGAGGGAACATTTTCACTGGGAGGGACAGGAGTACTCGGAATCTAAGAGAAGGCTCAGGGATTTCCTCCTTCTTCCCCAACATAGACCCCTGGCTATTCCTCCTATTTTGGATATTGTGGATGATGCTTTTTCTGAGGCTAATTTAACTCCTGACTCCTTTCCTCCAGCTCCTGCTAAGCCCGACAGATATTACAGGGTCCCTGACTCCCACCAGTTCCTTTACAAAAATCCTACTGCTGATCCAGAAACCATTTCTCAGGGTCCTAAGGGGGTTAAGGCTGCCTCTGCTAAAAATCCTATTCCGACAGATAAGGATTCCAGAGCTTTGGAGAGATGGGGCAAAAAAGTGTATACTTCTGCTACTTTATCGATTAGGGCTTTAAATTGCCAATTTCATATGCTAAAATATCAGCAATTTCTACTCTCTGTTATGAAACAAAAGTTAGGTACCATTTCTGCATGTGCAGATAATAAGGAATTACATGATTTAATGCATGCTACTGAACAAGTGGGGAAGCATGGTTTACACTGTGGTTTTGATGCCTTGGAGGCTTCTTGCAGGGCGGCTGCTTCTGGCACAGTCATTAGAAGACATGCTTGGTTAAAGGAACACAACTTACCTGATCAAGTGAAAGCAAAGTTACTGGATGCTGCTGTTCAGCATAATGTTTTGTTTGGGCCTAAGGCTGAAGAGGTGATAAAGAAAATGGAGGATAAGGCAAAATCCATGCAAACGGTTAAGGATTTCTTACAAGTTCACCCCCCTAGATTTAGCAGAAATTGGCCAACAAAAAAATTGGTCTTTTCCCAGCTCGGCCAGGTCTCAGAAGGGTAGATATAGGCGCACCAGAGGGAGGCCTCAAACACAAACCTCTTACAGACCTAGACAATGGAGTGCTTCCACCTCCAGGGGTGGAGAGGACAGACCTCAATCATATAGAAAACAGGCTCAATGACTCCCCCTACATAGCTCCAGGAACTTCTCTCCTGGATGCCCCTCTAGGAGGAAAACTCTCTCTTTCTCAACAAAATTGGACTTAGATAACCCAAGACAAGTGGGTTCTGGATGTAGTTTCAAGAGGTTACAGATTCCACTTTCATACCTTGCCAAGACCAAATGGCTGGCCAGACCTACCAAAACACCAGTGGTCCAAGGCATTAAACCAGGTGGGTTCCCTCATGGCTATGAGGGCCATAGTACTGGTTCCACAATAAGAGACGGGGCAGGGTTTTTACTCAAGGCTCTAGTTCCCAGAAAGCAAAACTCATGGAGACCCATCCTGGATCTGTCAGTCTTAAATACTTTCCTGGAGATACCAGAGTTCAGAATGCTTACTCTGCAGCAGCTCCTGCCAATGTTGAGCAAAAATGCATGGATGGTGACATTGGATTTAAAGGAGGCTTACCTACACATCCCTATCAGACAGGAGTGCAGAAAATACCTCCGGTTCAAGGTCGGCTCGAAACATTACCAATTCTCTGCGCTGCCCTTTGGCTTGTCTACTGCTCCCAGGGTCTTCACCAAGTGCCTGGCACCTGTAGTAGCTTATCGCAGACTCAAGGGTATTCAAATTTACCCTTATCTGGACGACTGCCTTATTCAAGCAGACAGCAAGGATGTTTTACTCCAGCACCTGGAATTTGTTCAAAATCTTCTCAAGTACCTGGAATTCACAGTAAGTATAAAAAAGTCAAATTTGACACCCACACAGCAGATAACTTTTCTGGGTGCTCTTTTAAACGCAACAACCCAGATGGCATTCCTGACATCCGAAAAACAACTACAGCTGGCTTCCACTTTCAAAACCTTGGCTTCTATAACTCGGCTAACTGCAAGGAAATTCCTGCAGGCTTTGGGTTACATCCTTCTCATACCAAATGCAAGACTACATATGAGAAAAATACAATGGTACCTAAAAAGTGTATGGTCCCAGCATTGCCACAGTCTAGAGACACAGATTGCTGTCTTGCCTTGCCTACAAAAGGAATTCCATTGGTGGACCATGGCATGTCTTCACAACAAGGGCAAAGCCTTCAGTCTACCTCCAGCCAGCCAAGTGTTAACCACGGACGCCTCGGATTACACATGGGGAGCCCACTTGCAGGGAAAGGGTCTGCAAGGTTTTTGGACAGAGGATCAGAAGCACCTACATATCAATTTAAAAGAGATGTTAGCTGTTCAGAATGCCCTCTTGGCTTTCAGGGATCTTCTACAACCAGGACAACTACTGATACGAACAGATAACACCACAGTTATGTGGTACATAAACAAGCAGGGGGGCTCACATTCCTACCCCCTTTGCAGACTAGCCATGACTCTATGGAACACAGCACTAGCTTGCAAAGTGGATCTACAAGCTCAGTTCCTGCCAGGGAAACAAAATACTTTGGCAGACAGCCTGAGCATGAACCAGTCAGACCCACACGAGTGGATGCTAGACACCCACATATTCAAGACGATTACAGAAGCCTGGGGCTGTCCGGACATAGATCTATTTGCATCCCCCCTCAACCACCAGTTACAGATTTTTTGCACAAGGACTTTTCACAAGCTAGCATGGAAAGTGGATGCACTATCGTTCAGTTGGAAAAACCTCAAGGGGTATGCCTTTCCACCACTACCTCTTCTACCACGGGTGTTATTAAAGATCAAGCAGGACAAGCCCAAGATGATGATTCTACTGGCTCCAAATTGGCCTCGTCAATTCTGGTACTCAACACTGAAGAATCTATCTCAGGAACCACCTTGGATTTTGCCAGATTCCCAAAATATTGTCCCAACACCAGGGCCAGGTTCTGCACTCTCATGTCAAAACACTCAGCCTGGCAGCCTAGCGAATTCAGGATCTATGATTAATCCTCCCCTTCCCAAAAAGGTCATGGATGTCATCTTAGAAGCCAGACGGCCTAGCACTAGAAAATCTTATGCAGGCAAATGGAAGAGATTTTGCACCTGGATGCATGCTCAGGATTCGGATCCTCTCATCCCTAACATCCCTCTGATTTTGCTTTACCTAACAGACATGCTACATAAGGGTTTATCCTTCTCCTCCATAAAAATTCATGCCTCAGCTATCTCTGCACATTACAATACAGACCCTCCACTCTTTTCGCATCCACTTCTGAAACAATATCTACGAGGAGCAAAGAATTTAAGGCCCCCTAGGACACCACCCATTCCTGCCTGGGACCTCAACTATGTTCTGGAAAAACTTACTCTGCCTCCTTTTGAGCCTGCTTCCACAACTGACATTAAGTATTTATCATGGAAGACAGTTATCCTACTGGCTTTGACTTCAGCCAGGAGAGTCTCGGAGTTACAAGCACTCATGGCTGTGGAACCTTATATTATTTTTCAGCAAGATAGGGTGTCTTTAAGGACTAATCCTACTTTCATGCCTAAAGTGGTTTCCAAAGTGGCTTTAAATCAAACTATTCACCTGACAACTTTTTTCACTAATCCACAAAATAAGGGGGAAAGGATCTTGCATTCCTTGGATGTACACAGACAACTTTGTTTTTACCTGGACAGAACCAAGGATATCAGGAAAACAGAGCAACTGGTTTGTTTCTTATGCAACAAACTCCCAAGGCAAAGCCATTTCAAAACAGACCATTTCTAAATGGATTGCACATGGAATCAGATTTTGTTACTCTCATCATAGAAAGCAAATCCCAGGAAAAATTAGGACTCACTCTACTAGAGCTGCTGCAACTTCAGCTGCCTTTCTCAGGGGAGTACCTACCAAAGATATTTTGGAAGCTGCAACTTGGAGTTCAGTGCATACTTTCTATAAGCACTATAATCTCCCTCTTTACTCTAAGTCTAGGGCAGGCTTTGCTTCTGCAGTCTTGCAGGGCCTTCTAGCCGCCCCTTCTTCTCTATAACCACCACCCCTTATCTCAGCTTTGGGATTCAACCCTACAGTGATGACTGCAACAGTGAAACACGATGAACATCGTACAGTTGTGTACACTTACCATAAATGTAGATGTTCGAGTGTCTTCACTGTTGCAGTCTGGGTTACCCTCCCTCCTGTCCCCTCTTATACTTTCACTAGTGTGCTTACCTACTTCACCTTTCTTCTCAGGTGTATTTGCTACAGGCTATGGGGTTTGTGGTATGTTATTTTTTTGTTTTTTACTATTGGCCTTCATTTTTAGGCACCAGACATCTGGGGCAAGAAAAACTGGAGAACATGGCGTCGGCTGGCAGTTTTGTACTCCTGGCACTCTGACGTCAGGGAGCATGACTGAACAGCCGACGCCGGACCCAGACTTTGGGATTCTGGCTGACCGAGGACTGCCTGCCGGCAGGAAGAACCCTACAGTGATGACTGCAACAGTGAAGACACTCGAACATCTACATTTATGGTAAAGTGTACACAACTGTACTTTCTCTTTGTCTACAGTTCTGAAGTGAACCTAAACAATCCATCTCCAAATGTTCTCACCTCACTAATTTGTAGAGGTCTTCTTGAACCACACCCTTCTTCAAGTTCACTGCCCAGGGGATTATGGCACCCCTCCCACAAAGAATACACAACACGCACACACTTTATCAAGCCAGCTATATTTCTTCTAAATTTCTATATTTGCCACTGGGTTGGGCTATTTTGAAAGTCCTAATACTAACATTTGGAAATGCTTTAAATTTCTCATACTTTTTATCTGTTCAGTAAAAATGTATGATATTACAGATACTCAGACTGTATCACATGCAAACCTAGGCATACATTAATTAAAAAAGGGCAATATATAATGGAATACATGCTGAAACAATCAGCAAAGACTAATCCTGAATATATATCTGAAAGGAATCACTTAAATGTAAATGCAGTTTCAAGACAATGAGGGGTGATACTTCTGGAACAGTGACTGCATACAGTAAACTCTCTGTTAACTGGTCTGGCACCCATGGGGATGGGTAGATGCCAGATAACTGTAGTTTCTGGTTGCTTGAGAGTTACTGTTAAAAATAGATCTAACTAATACTGTACCCTATACTATTTGTTTGGTTTGACTTGTTCTCAAGTTTGGTGAGAGAGGGACGTTATTCCTATCTTCCTTTTAAAAATTCAAACTCTAAAAACGTAAGGTATGCTTCTGCGGGGGGGGGGGGGGGCAGAAAGTGCAACACATGAAAACTGTACTGTATTTCTTTGAATTTTTTTTTTTTTTTTTTTCCTGGTTGCTTGAGTTCCGGTTAACAGAGTTTACTGTATTAAAAAAAAGGCTAATTACATCTACACCTTCACATGTGACATCATAAACAAGGCAAGGTGGATATGAAACTGGTACCCTTCAAAGAAACATTTTCAGCAGCCTTTGTTTTTAAGGACATTAACTCATGACAGAGTAGCAACAGTACTAAATCTATATCAAGGCACACAAAAGTACATTCTGACAAGGAATACCTTAAAGATTTTACTCCAGTTATTAGATGTATGAAGTGTAATATAGATGTGCAGTTACTTTAATAAATCAATGTAGATAGGTTACAAAACAGAGCAAAAGAAAGCGTCAGTTCAGGAATGGTGCTTACAT
Source organism: Protopterus annectens (assembly GCF_019279795.1). Lineage (NCBI taxonomy): Eukaryota > Metazoa > Chordata > Ceratodontiformes > Protopteridae > Protopterus > Protopterus annectens. Next base: position 55,746,442 of record NC_056726.1, read on the forward strand.
GGACTAACAAACATCTTTTTTCCCCTTAAACAAGAGCATTTATTTCCTATTTCACTTCTGGAAGCAAGATCATCCTTTAATTATCATCTCTAGCAACATTATACCTTTCGCCTATTAATGCACTTCCACTTCACTGGTAAAAGTTATTTCTTTTAAACCTCAAAAATCATAGCAGAAGACCTTTCTAGCATTAGTCAAAGGTCTGAATTAATTTTTAGCCAAAATATGGCATTCTTAAAAAAGGTCCAAATTCCAAGCAAGCATATCACAGCAAAATCCCAAAGTAGCAGGTAAATAAACTGCAATGTTTTCACACGTCTCTAAATCAAGTGAAATGTTTTCAATTTTTCCCTCAACTGGGAAATGGCATTGACACAAGTCAAGAAAAACCTTTAAGCTCCACACCAACAAAAGTACTAACACCTAGTTATACTACAGCAAAACAGCAAAGCCTGCTGTAACAAACAATCCCCATATCAAACCCTAAAGCTATTTGTTAGGAACTGCATGGTTAGACATTTACAGGAAAGTCGGTAGCATAATAATATAAGTTTTACTGTGAGAATATTTTATCAGTCACAGAATATATAACAAGGTTAACATTTTGGTGTGTATGCCCAATACCCAGGTACATTCATTATACATTTGTAGAACATTTCACTCTGCGTGGGAGTACCTTCCTCTGTTGAGAAGTTGCCAGGGTCAGTCTCTAAGTAACACTCATATAGTTAAGTGACCACAAAAAAACAGGAAATAATCTGCACTTAGCTCCCAATTTCATTTAAACTAGCACAGCAATGAAACTAGTCTGACATAAAAGCATGCATTTCTCCTCTTCTAAACTGATGATGCTACCAGATTTCATAACTGTTTAAATCTTGTATTAAAATAAAACTTTCTGTATCTTCTTAAAGGTCAATGACAATATAACCGTACACAAAAAAATAATTCTTCAGGTATATAATCAAGTCAGATGAGTTATGGCTTAGCCTTTCAAAGATAACAGTGGAGGCTACTGACAGTAAGAATTCAGTCAAACATAAATAAATAAATAAACACACTATGCAATGCAACATGACAAGCAGCTGAACGCCATAAATCAATGGCTATTTCCGGAGGGCACTGGACACTAGAGGAGTGCGCCGCTTTCGCATTTTGGCGCCGTGTTCAGTTTACAAAAAAAAAAAAATTTACCTCAGGAGTGGACTTCTTTCTTGTTCTCTGGAAGGGCACTGGACACTAGGGAAAATACTGGGCACTCACTCACACTCTGTCTCAACTGCGCCACTTTCGCGTTTTGGCGCCAAATGTTCGGTGTACAAAAAAAAAATGACCTCAATCAGGAGTGGACTTCTTTCTTCCCTGTCTTTGATCAACCTACCTTCTTGTTGTTATACCAAAACTAAGTGCACATCACCACCACCAGTCCAATCCTTCCACCACATGATGAATCTTTGGTTTGTTCATGTCAGGAATAGGATACGCTTCCACCGTCCACCTGCAGTCATCCAATTAACTCTATGCAGCTATGGTTGTAATGTTTAAGGAGTAGTTTGAGGCTCGGCAGTCATCAATTATGCATCATCATGTCATATGACTGCCTCCCACCTCCACTAACATCTCTTCCAAAGTTCTGAAAGATGCAGGCTTTACAGAAAAAAAAAGTAAGTGGAAATGATAGAAAAAAGTGAGTTTTGCCAAATCATCACAGATAGCATTAAGAAAATCCAGGGGGGGTGCAAGTACACCCCCTTGCACCTGCCTGTGGGCACCCTTGGGCATCTCTCTTAATATCTGTGCCCTTTTCTGCAGTTCAGCAGAAGAGACATGATGCTCAATCTTAGCCCCATCAGGCTCATAATGATGAGCTGTGCTCTTCAAAAGTGTTTCTCCATCCGTGGTTAACATTGAAGCAATACTTCCTTTACATTTTTCATTACATTTATATCTGCAAGCACAGTAGTTCTTACCATTTGTTTTTTTTTTTGTTTTTTTTTCCCCCACACATGTAGAAGTAGTGCTCTGCCAGCAGAACTAGACAGCCTGTCTAAGACTGAACCATCTTGTTAGGTGCTGGTGATTACACCTGTTGTGTGCAGATGAGAGCCTTGAGTCACCATGTTGATATTTGAGGAGTTCTGATGGTGCTTTAGGCTCTTGCCTTACCTGTATAGTCTGTTTTGAATTTCATGGCTTGATGTTAGTTATTTTGACATTTAGCATTTATGAGCATTAGGATTCTCACATCTGGACTTGCTGTTCACTGCTTTCTTCCGGTTATTATGAATCCATTTGAATATACTTGTAGTCTTTCATACATGAATTATATGAAGATGTTTCTTGAGTTATAAATCTTAGTGATATTCCTGTTTCTGTAAAGTTTTGAGATTGTAATGTTAATTTCCATTGGTAGTCATTTGGCATTAGTCTACCACAGTATATACTGGCAGCTTTGACAGAAATACAGTACATTAGATATGTGGTAGTGAGTAGATGTGTGTGTGCACGCGTGTGTGTTCGTGTATACCTGTGAGCAGTCATGCATGTGTATACATACGAATATATGGTCAGCTAACTGCCCCAAATGCTAGGGATGATTATTCCAGAACCTAATGTGGTAATCCTAAAGCAAAAAAAAAATAAAAATCCCTTGGAGTGTATGACCTCTCCAGAATATTTCTTAAAAGAGAGAGACAGCTTACGAAGCTAGTCTGTGAACAAGAGAGCAATGTCTGTTGCTGTAGAAACTGATTTTTGTATAGAACAAAGTGCAGTAAAATAATAAAGATGCCAAAATACACTACATGGTTATTGCATGAAACTTGTGATGCAGTCTCTTCTGCAGAGTAAAGTACTGATAGATAACCTTTTCACATGCTCTATTCCTGACAACTTTTTTTTCTATATTTCCTTTACTCTGTGCCCGCCAACCATCAGGTCTTCCCACATTAGACTACTTGAAACTGTTTGTTCCCCAGCACTGGGTATCTCTGGTACTGGGGAACATGAACTGATTATAGAGACTTTCATACAGGCAGCTATGGAGATTTTGTGCCATTGACAGCATCCCAGCAATTACAGCATTTCTGATAAAGTCCTAACCTCATATGTAGTAGCTAATAGTAGCATCTGTATCTTTGCGGGGCTTCCTGTTCCCTCCCCATGCACATGTATATTTTTGCCTACATGCAGTGAGGGCTGCCATCATTAGCTTGGCATTGCAAAACCCATGTCACCAGTCCTAGCTCTTTCAGTGCCCTACAGGCCTCTGTTTGCATGGTGTCCGTTGGTCAACTGTAGCCGCACTGCCCCCCCGATGGCTGAGGTGGCGTCATCCACTCGGTCCTTTTCTGTACTAACCCGACTGTTCTAGCTCCCAAGCTGCTATTCAAACTCTAGGTCATTATCGAGGCTTAGTAGCTCTGCAACACTCACCTGGTCTTCACTGACAAAGAGATTTTCCCTTTGTTTAGTCATCTATAGCTGTTGCTGCTGATACCGTGTGCCTAGGGAGGTTGCCCCTTTTGCCCCTCCTAGCAGCATATCTGGGTTAAGTGTAACTGCTAAGCTAACAATCTGTATATTCCCAGTTATTTGTTTATTATTTTGAGGATACAGTAGTTGCTATAAATGGAAATGTGCTGCTTTTACAAGCCCATCTGATATTTCCAGAATGATTACTTTGGGTACCTCCTAAGCCATGGTAGAGAACAAGAATCCCCAAAATGGAGACCCTTGGCTAGGGAAACTAGATGGATTTAGAGAGATAGAAGATAAACTGCTTTCCTGGAAGCAGATAAGATGCACTGTATTACTTAACTTGGGAATTTGGCTAGGGGATAGCTGTAGTAAAATTACTGCAGGCATTGTACCTCACAGTGGTGGTGAAATGAGAACCGAGTCATAGACAAAGCTCTCTGTTTACCAGGCATTTATGTACCAGGCATTTTATGTCCCCATATTCATTTATGGTCTTGAGCTTCAGTTAGTGGCTTAAAGAATGAGTTTATAGATACAGCTTTCCGGGGGTAGCTAGGCTGAAATCATGAGAGAGCAGGGAACTTGCCAGTCTTTGAGAATCTCTCATTACAGCCTCTGTTTCTTTGTGTTGAGAGAAGGGAGATGAGGTGGTCTGGGCATGTTGTGAAGATGTCCCATTCGTGCCTGTAGTAAGAGATGATGTTCTTTGTGTTTCACTGTTGCAGTCATCACTTGTGGGTTATCCCTGCTGTGGTAGCCCTCAGCCAGCCCAAATACCATAGTGAGTGTTTTTCTGTGTCGGCTTGCTGTCGCTTGTTGACTGACGTCAGGTCATCAGTGCTATAAAGCAAGGCAGCTGACACCATTACATCAGTCTTTCTTGCCGTAGAGTCCGCAGAAGAAGCAGTTCGCAAGTGTGCCAGTCGATCGCTACCAGAATTTGAATTACAGCTGAAAACATCTAAAGCTAAGTACCCCATTGGGGATCCTTTTTTCTTGCAATAACCGATGTCCGAAAAAGTTAACAGTTTTTGCGCCTGTGGAAAGCAGATCCCACACTGAAACTTGTTTAGGCCCAGACCACAACGTCCCCTGTTGCCAGTTCTGTACCCTCTTCAACGCGAGAACCATTCGTCATAGAGCTCTTATCGTAGACGGGTATTTTCTTCTTCTGTCTTCGCATTCCAAAATGGCATCCATCAGCCAACAATCCGTAGACATTCTGACAAAACATAGAGATAAAGAGAGAGGCAGACCATACAAGGCTTAGCCTTCCGGCGACTCTACCGCTAAGCAGGTCATCAGTTCTCCAGAATTCAGTGAGGCTGTTTCCCAGCCCCTGAGTCCTGATACGATATATACGCAGGCCTCTACCGAGATGCTTTTGGAGTCTGGTATGCCACAGAAATCTTTGTCTTCCGAGCCTTTGGTTGTCTCTGCCTTGGTTGAGTCCGGAGCCGCAACTCAGGCACCGGCTTCCAAGGAGGCCTTTCACAGTACCGAATCCAGACAAAAAAATGACGTCTTTTCATCCGACTATCGTTTCTCTCAGACCAATGGATACTGTTAGGCCTAGAAGCCAGGCCACTCCTAGAAAACCTACCTCTAGCCACCATCTTACTCCTGCTTCACCACCCCAAGCCCTAATGCTTAAAATGGTGGTGGATCTTATCTCACTTATGAGGGGCAGTCAGGCCACAACTTGTAAAAGGAAAAGACACCCTTCTTCTGAAATACTGACAGAACAGGATTCTGAGGAATCTGATTATTCAGATCTTGAAGAGGAACAACAAACTCTGACTGCTTATGAGGATTCAGATGCAGAGGAATCAATTCCTTCTGCCTCCCCACCAGAAGACTTGTCCTTTGGGGAAACCCTTCACACCCTCAGGGGACATTTCCACTGGGTATCCCAAGACTTCTTTCAGTCTAAGAAAAGACTAAGAGAGTTTCTAGAGCTGCCCCAGCACAGACCCTTGACCACCCCCCATCTTAGATGATGTTTTCCATGAATCCAGCTTAGCCCCTGACACCCTCCCACCTGCTCCCAGTAAACCTGACAGGTATTACAGAGTACCGGATTCTCACAAATAACTGTACAGAAATCCTGCAGCAGACCCGGAGGTAATTACACAGGGAACTAAAGGAGAGAAGGCTAGCTCTGCTAAGAATCCTATTCCTTCTGGCAAGGATTCCAGAGCTCTGGACAGTTGGGGGTAAAAAAGTATACCTCTGCAACTTTAGCTATCAGGTAGCCAAACACTCATTGCACTGTGGATATGACACCCTAGAAGCCTCAAGCAGGGCAGCAGTGTCAGGATCTGTCATTAGAAGACATGCATGGTTGAAGGAACAACCTCTCCCTAATCTTGTCAAGTCTAAATTAACTGATGCACCCTTGAATAAGGACTGCTTGTTTGGAGTAAAAGCAAAAGAGGTGCTTAAAAAGATGGAAGACAAAGCAAAATCTATGCAAACAGTAAAATATACAACCTCCTAGGTTCAGCAGGAATTTTCCCTCTAAGCAACGGTCCTTTGCACCTAGCAGACAGGGGCAGAGTAAGCCCCGCAGGGAAAGACCGCCCAAGTCCCTAAACCATGGACAGCAGAGAACCAAACAGTGGACCACTTCCGCCCCAAAGGCAGGGAGTTCTAAGCCATCCCTCTATGGTAAAAACTTTCCATGACTCCCTCTCCCCCATCTGCTCTCCTTTCACTCATCAAAAGCTAGGAGGAAGGCTCTCCCTCTGCAAAGAAAATTGGCTTACTGTTACAAAGGACCAGTGGGTCATAAAGATAATTTTTCAGGGATACAAATTCTCTTTCAACGAACTCCCAGTTCCAAGAGAGTACCCAGACTTACCTCCAAATCAGTAGACAGTGGCATTGAAACAAGTCCAATCTCTCATATCCCAAGGGGCAGTAGAACCTGTACCCTCAGATCAAATAGGCAATGGCTTTTATTCCAGGCTATTCCTTGTTCCCAGAAAAGAGGGCACTTGGCACCCCTTCCTGGATCTATCCATTCTGAACACCTCCCTGGTGGTCCCCAATTCAGAATGCTAACTTTACAGCAGCTGCTGCCTATGCTGACAAAAAATACCTGGTTAGTGACCCTGGACCTAAAAGATGCCTACCTCCACATCCCCATAAGGGAATCCTGCAGGAAATTCCTGTGCTTCAGAGCAGGCTCACAACACTTTCAGTTCTCTGCGCTACCCTTTGGCTTACCTACTGCTCCCTGGGTATTCATCAAATGCTTAGCCCTGGCCATAGCATTTTGCAGGCAGAGAAATATACAGATGTACCCTTATCTGGATGACTGTTTCATTCAGGCAGAGTGCAAAGAAAAGCTGCTCTAGGATCTCCTCTGTGTCAAAACCCTCCTAGCCTCCTTAGGGTTCACCATCAACGAGAAGAAATCAAAGCAAACACCTTCCAGGAGGATCATTTTCTTGGGAACACTGCTGGGCACAGCATCCCAAATGGCCTTCCTATCCCCAGAAAAGCAGAGCTTCCTACCTCTCTACTTTACCCAGCTGGCTTCCAGAAGTCACCTCACTGCGAGGAAGTTCCTGTGAGCCTTGGGGGTGCATGGCATCTTGCTTCCTCCTAATTCCTCTGGCTAGGTTTCACATTAGAAAACTTTAGTGGTGTCTAAAGAACCTTTGGTGTCAACACTCTCAGCCTCTAGAGACCTCTCTCCCTCTCATGCTCTGTATAAGGGCCAAGTTTCTCTGGTGGGCAGAGGCCTGTGCCAAGAACAAGGGCCTCCCCTTCATCCTCTGCCCAACTGGGCAGACCATCACCACAGACGCCTCAGACATTGCTTGGGGCACTCACCTAGCAGGTAGGTGCTCCCAAGGTCTTTGGGATGCCCAGCACCTTCCCTTACACATCAAACTGAAGGAAATGATGGCACTGCAAAAGGCTCTGACATCCTTCAAACCCCATCTCAGGCCAGGGCTTCTCCTTATCAGAACAGACAACACCACAGTAATGTGGTACTTCAACAAACAGGGAGGGACCCAATGTTACCCTCTATGCAGGCTAGCCATGAGCCTCTGGCTGACAGAATCCTCCTTGGAATTACACCTAATAGCCCAATACCTAACAGGGATCAACAGCACCCTGGCAGACCACTTAAGCAGAAACTTACTGGACCCCCACGAATGGCAGCTCCACATAAAAACATTTTTGCAAGTCACTCAGGAGTGGGGAACTCCAGAGGTGGATCTCTTTGCTTCGCACCTCAACCACCAGCTGAAAAAATTCTCTACCAGGGAGTATCACCTCCTGGCGTGGAAGGTGGATACCTTGACCTTCCCCTGGAACTCCCTCTTTGTGTACACTTTCCCTCCTCTGCCTCTTATTCCCAAGGTGCTGATCAAGATAAGGGAAGAGAGACCAAAGGCCATCTTCATTGCTCCAGATTGGCCCAGACAGCATTGGTACCTCTTACTGCGCAGCCTGACATTACAGCCTCCCAGGCAACTTCCCCTGATTTCAGATCTCTTGACTCAGATGGGGGAGGGGGGCACCCAGACTTGCAGACTCTCAAACTGTCAGCTTGACTAATACTGTAAAGGCAAACAGGAGGCCCCTGTTAAGAAAACAGGTTCTAGACATGATCACAGAGGCCAGAAGGCCCAGCACCAGAAAATCTTTATGCAGAGAAATGGAAAAGATTCTGCTCCTGGAGCCAATCCAGAGGGGGCAATTCCTCACAACCTTCCATCCCTCTTATCCTGGACTACCTGTTACTCAATAGTGGCCTCTAGTTCTCTTCTATTAAAATCCATGCCTCAGCCATTTCAGCACATTTTGATACAGATCAGCCCCTGTTCTCACATCCTTTGATTAAACAATTCCTCAGAGAGGCTTCTACTATTAGACCTCCAAGAAGGCCACCCACGCCAGCCTGGGACCTGAATTACATTTTGGCAAAACTAACCTTACCACCCTTCGAACCTGCTGCTTCAGCAGAACTGAGATACCTGTCCTGAAAGACTGCTTTCCTGCTAGCTATCACCTAAGCTAGAAGGGTTTCAGAACTTCAGGCACTGATGGCCATTGAGCCCTTCATCATTTGCCATGCAGACTGGGTCTTCCTGAGGACTAACCCCTCCTTTATGCCCAAGGCGGTATCTAATGTGACCCTCAACTAGGCCGTACATCTACCGACCTCCTTTCCTAACCCTCAAAACAGGGAGAAAGAATTCTACAATCACTAGACATGCACAGATGGTTTCACTTCATAATCTCGAATTACTGAAATCTTGAAATTCAGTAACCTGAGACTATGAAGCTGAAATCCAGAATGCCGAAAGTGCATAAGAGCAAATTTGAATATCTCTAATCCGCGCTTATGTATTTCTGGTATGTCGCGTGTAGTGTTATGGTGCCTGAAATCGCAGGTAAGTGAGTGTTTGTGTGATTTTGTATGTTGTGTGTGTGGGTAAGGGTAGGGAGGTGTAAGTGTGAGCATTGGATTTGTTGGTGTTTGAGTATGTGTGATGTGTGTTTGTGTGCGAGCAAGTGGAGGATGGCTTGGTGTGTGGTTTGCTTTTGTTTATGTTATGTGCGACCTTTGAGTTGGTATATATAAGTAGGGGGGGTGCAGAACCCCACATTGGGGGGTCCCCTGCTTATATGTAGTATAGGGTTGTGTGGTTTGTGTGCTGTGGGTGGAATGGGGTGTGTATGTTAAGTGGTGTATGGGGTTTGTATGTTCATGATTGTGTGATTCTAGATTGTGATTTTCGGTGTTGTGAATGGTTCAACTTCATAGTCTCGGGTTACTGAATTTCGAGATTTCAGTAATTCGAGATTATGAAGTGAAACTGCACAGACAGCTCAGATACTACCTGGACCATTCTAAACCCTTCAGGAAAACAGACCAACTTCTTGTCAGTTTTGCCCCAGGGGCAGAGGGAAGCCCATTTCCAAGCAAACCATTTCCAAATGGATATCGCACTGTATCTATTTCTGCTACAGATTACATGGGAAACCACCCCCTAAGTCTGTTCATACCCATTCCACTATGCCAGCCTCCACTTCCACAGCATTCCTCAGAGGAGTTCCCACCAGAGACATCTTAGAAGCTGCCACTTGGACTTCTGTCCATACCTTTCCAAAGCATTGCCACCTACCTCTTTTATCTTAGGCTAGGACAGGGTTTGCCTCTACAGTTCTGCAGGGCATGCTGACCCAGGTCTAGGTCTCCTACTAATCCTACCACCCCTCTCCTCAGCTTTGGTAATCCTCCCTCAAGTGATGACTGCAACAGTGAAACATGAAGAACATAGTACAGTTGTGTACACTTACTATAAATGTAGACGTTCGAGTGTATTCACAGTCCTGGTTTCCCTCCCTCCTTCCCCCTTATATCCTCTTTCCTTAGGGAGATATACACTTCTTATGGTAGCTTTTAGCCACCAGGACCACTTCACCATATTTCCTGGAGCTTCTGACTGGCTAGGGCAAGAAAAATTGATGTAATGGCATCGGCTGCCTTGCTTTATAGACCTGATGTCAATCAACAAGCGACAGCAGCCGACACAGAAAAACATTGACTCTGGTATTCGGGCCAGCCAAGAACTACTACAGCAGGGATAAATCACAGGTAATGACTGCAACAGTGAATACACTCGAACATTAACGTTTATGGTAAGTGTACATAACTGTACCTTTTAGGCATGGTTCACTGAGAGGAGGTAAGCAAAGTAGCTGCCTAGGAAACAGTGCTGGCTGTGTCCCACCCATATCTTCTAACTCTGATTACTTGAGTCTACTTGCCTACCATGCAGTGACAGCTCCAGTTCCTTCTCTTTCATTGGCTTAAAGGTTGGGCCAGTGAGAGTGCCTTTCCGGAACTTATCAGTGTCTCTGTTTAGTATGGATATGATAAGTTAATTTCTGTGTCTGTGTGTGTATGCGAGTATTAAGTGAACATGCATGTGTATAAATGAAATCCCTTAGCAAACCTCCCATGTTTGCGGATGTTCTGATTTTGTATCAGTGCTGGTGGCCTTCCTGAAATGTGACATTTACTGATAAGTATCTGGTGATTGCAGTCAGTAAAGCCAGTTTTTATAGTTTCATACATCTTAATGTTCAGGAAATACATTTCAGTAGCACATTTTGCTGATTACACATGCACACACACACACACACACACACACACACACACATATATATATATATATATATTTATATATAGAGAGAGAACGAGCAAGAGAGATGTAGATATATATATAACATTTTGTCTCATAGTTATGCCATGCCTCCTTTTTAAACCTATTTGTTAACCAGGTAAATCCACTTTTTAGGGACAACCCAGGAGCACTGTATAGTTAATTCTCTTACTCAGTAGGCAAATGGACGTAGAAAGAGTCAAACCCTGTACAACTGCATCCAGGAATCAGCTCATTAAGAGCATAAAGCTTTAATCCTCTGCACTTGCTTCCAAATATTTAACATGTTCTTCGTGTTTTACTGTTGCAGTCATTACATTTGGGTAATCTGCTGGCAGGTTTCCCTCAGTCAGCCTGAATTCCAAAGTCTTGGGTCCTGCGTTGGTTGCTGTCTTCTCTTCCATGATGTCAGGTCATCAGGGGTATAAAACATGCAGCCAACGCCATTTTCTTTAGTCTTTCTTGCCGTGCGGTGCCCGAAGCAGAAGCATTTCGCAAGTGCCGGTCGGCTAACTACTGAAATATTCGCGTTTGAGTTTTAGAACCGAAGTCTTCAATAAAGCTAAGTATCTTGTTGGGGAAACTTTTTTCTTGCTTTTTACCAATGTCAGAAAAAGTTAATAAATTATATTACTTGTGGGAAGCAAATACCTCATAAAGATTGCCATTTATACTGTATTCCTTGCCTAGGCCCTGATCACAACGTGCCTGGCAGTCGGGTTTTGTGCTAGATTTAACCAACGCACTATTAAGCGCCTGTATATTTTTGCATCTAAGTATTTTGGAAACAGATTTAACTACCCAGAGATGTCGTCTGATAGCAGTCCGACTACCAGAGTACATTTTAAACGCAAAGAAAAGGACAGAGAAAGGCAGTCGAGATCCAAAACCGGCGAAACTTCCCCTAAGCCAGTCGCTGGTTCGCCAGTACTCAGTGAGGCCCTGATACCTGCTACCTTCGAGTCACAGGCCTCTACCGACACCCATGTAGAGTCCGGCATGCTGCAAGATACTCAAGGTATTGGACCGACGGACGTATCTCCCTCGGATGAGTCCGGAGCCGCTGAGTAGTCACTGGCATCTGAGGGTGTATTCAGACCTCAACATTTTTATATCAAACCGTCGAAAGCTGCAATAGCAAAGGCAAAGACACCTTCTAAAACTAAAAAAATGATGCCTGAGCCACATGCACAGGCCTCTATGCCTAAAAAAACAGATGATCAAAATGGCTGAAGACCTTATTACCTTGATCAGGGGTACCCATCCCCCTCCAGATAAGAGGCCTAGGCAAGACACTGACTATGAATCTTCAGATCAGGTTTCTATTTCTTCTGATTCCTCTTCTGATCAGGAATTATCTTTACCTTCCTATGAGGCTTCTGATGCTGAGGAGTCTGTTCCATCTGCATCTCTTCCTGAGGATTATTCATTTGGAGAAACCTTGCATGCTTTGAGGGAGCATTTTCACTGGGAGAGTCAAGACTTCCCAGAATCAAAAAAGAGGCTCAGGGATTTCCTCCTTCTCCCTCACCACAAGCCTTTAGCCACTCCCCCTGTGTTAGATATTGTGGATGATGTTTTTTCGGAGTCAAGCCTGACCCCTGACTCTTTACCTCCGGCTCCCAGTAAGCCTGACAGGTATTACAGGGTCCCTGACTCTCATAAATTTTTATTTAGAAACCCTGCTGCTGATCCTGAAACTATTTCACAGGGTCCAAAGGGAGTTAAGGCCTCAACAGCAAAAAAAAACCCTACCTCCTCCGACAGAGATTCAAGGGTGCTGGACAGATGGGGGAAAAAAGGTCTATACATCTGCAACCTTAGCAATCAGGGTCTTAAACTGTCAATTTCATATGCTTAAGTACCAACAACATGTTATGGGATTGCTGAAACAGAAAATTATGTTGATTTCAGAATGTGCAGAAAATAAGGAATTGCAGGAATTATTGCATGCAGCTGAACAAGTTGGAAAGCATACTTTGCAATGTGGTTTTGATTCTTTAGAGGCCTCTTGCAGGGCCGCAGTAACTGGATCTGTGATTAGGAGGCATGCCTGGTTAAAGTAACAAAATTTGCCTGATCATGTTAAAGCTAAATTACTAGATGCACCTTTACGGCATGATTCTCTGTTTGGTATTAAGGCAGAAGAGGTTTTAAAGAAAGTGGAAGACAAAGCTAAGTCTATGCAAACTGTTAAAGATTTCTTACAAGTGCAGGCACCTAGATTCAGTAGACACTGGCCTACAAAAAAATTGGTCCTTTCCTGTGTCAGACAGAGCTCAAAGGGGCAAATCCAGATGCCTTAAGGGTTCCAGGTACGAGGCTCAAGACTCATACAGGTCAAAGCAATGGGGCAGATCCACCAACAAATCTGGAGGAGATAAAGCGCAAACCTACAGAAAGCAATCCCAATGACTTCTCTCTGCCTACACCAAGCATTTATCTTTTGGCAGCAGCCATAGGGGAAACATTAGCACTTTTTGCTCAAAATTGGCAGTTAATAACACAGGACAAGTGGGTACAGAACATCATATCACAGGGATACAGATTCCATTTCCACACTCTGATTTCCACATTCTGCCAATGGCAAATGGTTGGCCAGATCTGCCCAAAAATCAATGGGCAGAGTCACAGGAAACAGGTTACATCCCTCATGGATATGGGGGCCATTCAACCAGTACCAGGACAGGAAAAAGGACAAGGTTTTTACTCAAGACTGTTCTTGGTACCCAGAAAGGACAAGGCCTGGCAGCCAATACTGGATTTATCGATTTTGAACACATACCTGGACATTCCAAAATTCAAAATGCTCACTTTGCAACAGCTTCTACCCATGCTGGGCAAGAATGCTTGGCTAGTGACTTAAAAGAGGCATACCTGCATGCCTCAATAAGACTGTCATTCATAGGTTCATAGGTTGATACTAGGCTATCTGCCCTAGGGCATTTATAAGCCTAGCCAGAGTGTGTTTGGCTTTCACCACCCTTTTAGATTAGTTGACTGTGCCTCTGTATAGTAGGTCACATAAAATAGCCCTTTTAGAGTTAGTTTCCTGTACCTGTGTCTAGTAGGGACACAGAAGAGATCCCAGAGGTAAACCTACGATCTTGAAGAGGGTCATTGAGGGGCTCTGCCTAACATGGATTGGGATTTTGTTCCAGAGTGAGGGGAGCCTCTGAGATATGAATCTGTCCCTCCAGCATGTCCTATTTATTTCTGTGCTGAGGTTTAAGTCCCTGGAGCGTGTAGCTCTAAGGGATTTGGATTTCCTGAGGTGGAGCATGTCCATTAATTCTGGGTTGGACATGGCTTTATGTCAGGCACAGATCACCTCTGAGTAGGCGGTAAGCAACTGAGTAGAGCTGGAGTTTCTTTAGCCTGACTGCGTAGGGCATCTGTTTGAGTCCCTTGATCCTCTTGGTGAGGTACTTTTGGGGTCTTTCCAGTTGCTGCAGGTGTCGGGTAAGGTACATCCCAAATGGGGCATTGCATTCAATTATGGGCCTGATGAGTGATGAGTAGAGGGGACAACGACCTCTCTTGATCTAGATGTTAACCCTTTCGTGATAAGGTGGGCTATGTAGAAGGTCTTTCTAACCACTTTGGCAATGTGATTGTCAAAGGAGAGATTGCTATCTACTTGGGTCCCCAAATCCCTAATTACTTCTTCCGTACTTAATGGATTACCACCTATGTGGTAATTTGTGGGCACTCTGTTTTTCCCAAAGGGGATGACTATGCACTTTTTGGCATTTAGCTTTAGGCCATGGCTCTGGCACCAGTTATCCATCTCTGTGAGACCCTTTTGGAAGATGCTTGTGTCAGTCGGCAAGACGATTATGGCACCCAGTTTGCAGTCATCTGCAAACTTGGTCAGCCATAGTCCTCCCGTGTTAGCCTGTACCTCAGAGAAATATATACCGAACAAGAGAGGTCCCAGGACTGAGCCTTGTGGGACGCCACTTGTAACTGGTTTAGAGTCTGACATGGCACCTGCAATTCTGACCATGTGGGTTCTATCCCTGAGCCAGTTTGCAACCCATCTTGTGACATAGGGGTTGATATTTAATCTGGTGAGCTTATTTATGATGCCCGCGTGGGGTATTGTGTCGAAGGCTTTTGCGAGGTCCAGGTAGGCTGTGTGGACTACCTTCACTTCATCTATAGCCTTGGTGACTATTCTGCCCTTAACAAAGCCGAATTGGGTAGGATCCAGTGTTTTGAGGTTCCCAATGTCTTTGTTTATGAGTTCCATGATGATACACTCCATAGCTTTGCAGACCAGGCTAGTCAGGCTTATAGGGTGATAGTTTCCGGGGTCCGTTGTGGCACCACCTTTGAGGAGTGGGACCACTGTTGCTGTACACCATTCCTTGGGTACATATCCTGTAGTAAGGCTGAGATTAAACAGTGACTTTATGTGAGGATTCAGTTCTTCTTGGAGCTCGTGTAAGACGCAGCCCGGGACACCGTCCGGTCCCATTGATGCTGTGTTTTTTGGTTTGGAGAGGGCATCTCTCACCTGTGCATCTGTGATGTCAGGGAGGCTACACTCTGTTGGGATAGACATTTGCTCTTTTGGGGGGAAGGGGGGGGGGGAGTTTGCACTGAACCTGTCTGCCAGGATGTTGGCAATGTCCGTGGGTTCAGTGTATTTTTTGTCATTTTGCACTAACTCAGAGCATATCTGGGAGTTGCCACCCAGGTTCCTGACATAATTAAAGAAGGCCTTGTGATTATCTTTAGCGTCTTGTGCAATTTTTCTTTTGAAGCTGGCCTTAGATGATTTTATGAGGGATAGTAGATGTTCTTCATCTCACATTGCTGCAGTCCTTACTTATGGGTAGTCCGCTGTCCTCGGTCGGCCCGAATACCAAAGTATTAGGCTGACGTTGGTCATGGGCGCCTAGATCTGACATCAGAGCGTCAGGGTATAAAGGTGCCTTCCCTTTCTGGGATTTTGCTGTATCTTGTAGTAGCTTCCTCCTTCTGTTGTATAGCTTATTTATGGCTAGGGTCCACCAGACAGGTCTCCTGCCTTTGGAGGAGTGAGTCTTGGTTTTATTTGGGCTAGCACGATCCATGCATTCCTGTAGGTGTCCATAGAATGCGTTTGTAAAGGATTCTGCAGTTTGGGCCGTATTTTCCACGGTTTGGGCCGTATTTTCCACTGGGGCTTTGAAGGATTCCACCTTGGTTTTGAGAAGTGTGAAGTTTGCTTTTGATAAGTTCTTCACCGTGGTTTCCTTGGCTGGGGGTGTGGACGGGATATGGATGTCCAGTGAGATTAATTTATGGTCAGATCTTACCAATGAGGGGTATACCTCTGGTATGGAATATAGAGTCCCCATGTTGGTGATGATTAGGTCCAATATGTTTTCCCCTCTTGTGGGAGTGGTGACCAGTTGTTCCATAGCATTTGAGTTTATAAATTCTAGGAACCGTTGGGCGAGGGTGTTGGGACTTGAGTAGTGCTCCCAGTCTATGTTTGGGTAGTTGAAGTCACCCAATATAATGGTGTTTGGAGATACCTTCATATTCTCCATTGTTCTCAGGAAAGCCGAGTGGGGTTCCTGAGTTTGGGAGGGTAGTCTGTAGTAGGCTACAAACTGAAAGGCAATTTTGCCCACTGTTAGTTGCACATGGATGGTCTCAGATGCTTCGTGCAGTGCCACTAACCTGGAGGTGTGGGTATCTTTGATGAATATGGATACGCCCCCTCCTTTTGTGGTTCGGTCCTAGTTTTGGGGCTGAAAAGCATGGTATGAGGTATAACCTGGTAGTGCTGGGGTGCTCTCGGGAGCCTTGAACCAGGTGCAGAAGATACCTCAGATTCAAGGCTGGCTTAATGCATTACCAATTCTCTGCACTGCCCTTTGGCTTATCTACTGCGCCCAGGGTCTTTACAAAGTGCCTGGCACCAGTAATTGCATTTTGCAGACAAAGTAGTATTCAAATATATCCTTACTTGGACGACTGTCTCATTCAAGTAGAGAACAAGGACACTCTTCTATGACACCTGGCATTTGTGAAAAGGCTTCTAGCATGCCTAGGGTACACAATAAATGAAAAGAAATCACAACTGGTACCCTCTCAAAATATAACATTCCTGAATGCAAGCTTGCATACAACTGCCCAGATGGCTTACCTCATGCCATACAAAGACAACTGACTAACTTCAAACTGATGGCAACAAAAATCCAGTCTTCTGCAAGACAAATTCTGCAGGCTCTGGGCTTCATGGCATCCAGCATCCTACTAGTTCCGTATGCATGACTGCATATGAGGAAACTTCAATGGTACCTAAAAAGTTTATAGAGTCGACATTCACACAGTCTGGAAACAATGATTCCTCTCATCCCCTGCCTGCGACAGGAGTTTCTATTGTGGGCAAAGGCCTGTCACCAAAACATGGGACGGCCCATCATTCTACCCACTGCCAGCCAAACCTTAACAGACGCATCAGATTATGCCTGGGGGGCCCACATGGCAGGAAGATGCATTCAGGGCATATGGATACCAAATCAAATGCATCTACATATCAACCAGAAAGAGATGCCAGCTGTTCAAAATTCCCTAACAGCCTTCAAGGACTTACTTCATCCAGGACAACTACTGATAAAGGCGGACAACACCACAGTCATGTGGTATATAAACAAGCAAGGGGGCACACACTCATACCCCCTTTGCAGATTAGCCATGGCACTGTGGGACACAGCTTTGACCTACCAAATAAATCTTCAAGCTCAATTCCTGCCAGGAAAACAGAGCACTCTGGCAGACAATTTAAGCAGAAACCTTATGGATCCTCAAGAGTGGAAACCAAATCCACAAGTATTCAGCATGATAACAGAGAAATGGGGGAGCCCAGACATAGATCTATTTGCCTCTCCTCAAAATTATCAATTGAAAAAATTTTGCACAAGGACTTATCACAGACAAGCATGGAAAGTGGATGCCCTATCCTTCAGTTGGAAAAACCTGTCAGTTTACGCCTTTCCTCCTCTGCCTCTACTACCCAAGTTCCTCCTAAAAATCAGACAAGAGAAGCCAAAGATGATATTAATTGCCCCGGACTGGCCCCGCCAATACTGGTACCCAGTCCTAAGGAACTTGTCTCAATACCCAGCGTGGACCTTGCCTCAAAGACCACAACTACTGTCCCATCAAAACAATCAGATCCTGCACAATCAACTACAGACTCTGAACCTGGCAGCATGGCTAATCATGTAATCATATGAACGACACCTCTCAGTAAAGCTGTGATGGATGTCATTTTGGAAGCCAGAAAGCCTAGTACTAGAAAATCTTATGCTGACAAATGGAAGAGATTCTGTGCTTGGAATCGAGCACAAGGAACTGATACAGCAAAAGCACATATTCCTCAGATATTACAATACGTAACTGAGATGCTTGACAAAGGCCTATCTTTCTCATCAATCAAAATCCATGCCTCTGCCATTTCGGCTCATTACAATACAGAGCCACCGATCTTTTCTCATCCTTTACTTAAGCAGTATCTTAGAGGAGCCAAAAACCTAAGGCCTCCTAGAAGATCACCATTACCTGCATGGGACCTCAATTATGTGTTGGAAAAGCTCATCCTGCCTCCATTTGAACCAGCCGCTACCGCTGATATAAAGTTCTTATCATGGAAGACAGCTCTGTTACTATCAATTACTTCAGCAAAAAGAGTATCAGAGCTACAGGCCCTCAAGGCTGTAGAGCCTTTTATCATGTTTTACCCAGACAGGGTGTCTCTGAGGGCAAATCCTACTTTTATGCCTAAGGTGGTTTCCAGTGTGGCTCTTAACCAAACAGTTCATCTGCCAACTTTTTATCCAAATCCACAGAACAAAGGGGAGAGAATTCTGCATTCATTGGACGTACACAGACAGCTAAGATTCTACTTGAGCAGGACAAAAGCTCTAAGAAAAACTGAGCAATGACTAGTGTCATATGCTGCAGAATCAGAAGGAAAGGCCATCTCAAAGCAGACAATTTCAAAGTGGATAAGCCACTGCATCCGTTTCTGCTACTTACACCATGGTAAACCTGTGCCCAAGGGCATTAGGTCTCATTCCACCAGAGCTGCAGCTACTTCGTCAGCCTTTCTCAGTGGAGTACCAACCAAAGACATTCTAGAGGCTGCTACATGGAGTTCTGTTCACACCTTTACAAAGCATTACCATTTGCCTCTCTACTCTAAGTCCAGGGCAGGCTTTGCCACTGCAGTGCTGCAGGGCCTTCTAGCCGCACCTAATGCTGTTTAGCTCCAGCCTCCCAACCATAGCTTTGGGCTTCTACCCAAATGTAATGACTGCAACAGTGAAACACGAAGAACATAGTACAGTTGTGTACACTTACCATAAATGTAGATGTTCGAGTGTATTCACTGTTGCAGTCCAGGTTACCCTCCCACCATCCCCCTGTCATTCTACAGTTTATCTTTCCTTCTCTATCTTCTACAACCTATGTGGTGTATTTGCTTGTAGATGAAGGTAAAGTTTATATTGATGCATGTATATATATATATATATACATATACATATACATATATAATATTGCTACCTTTTTGGGGGCACCTGACATCGGGAGCAAGAAAAACTAAAGAAAATGGCGTTGTCTGCATGTTTTATACCCCTGATGACCTGACGTCATGGAAGAGAAGACAGCAACCGACTCGGGACCCAAGACTTTGTAATTCAGGCCGACTGAGGGCAACCTGCCAGCAGATTACCCAAATGTGATGACTGCAACAGTGAATGAACTCGAACATCTACATTTATGGTAAGTGTACACAGCTGTACTTTCTTCATTCTCTAGTAAATCACTGAGGATTACAGTCAGCCACCAATGCCAGTTATTAGAGTTTCATAGTTTTTATTGTTCAGAATACGCATGTCTATGCAACTCCTGTTCTATTAACTTTTTAAGTGATTGTTTGGCAACTACTTCCTGTAGTCAGAAGTACTGAGTCCGAGTCCTTTTCCATTTGCCTTCTATGTGACTTATCCAGAGAGTGCTACCAGGTTGCCCCTGAAAAAGGCATTCTGTCTGGTGAGTTTCTGTGGTTAAATAGATTAAAAAATATTTAAAACTCCCCACCCCCATTATTTTTGGTTTGTCAAGAATTCTCGAGCAAAGAACATGTGTGGTATTTTGGTCTGTTTTTGTGACTTTCTGACAAATTGTTTTGGATTGCAGTCACTAAGTAATAACAGGCATGTGAGTTTCAGACTTGCATCTTTCAGAAAATTCTTGTTATTGCAGCACTTGTTACTGTATCAACTTTCTAAGTATATAATTGAAGTATTTGAAATCTGTTCTGGCTTTTGGATCTTTGATTCTTGAACTAAGACGGTGGGAGGGCAAAGGGGAGTTGCAATGAGTTGCACAGTATGAATCTGACAACAGCAAGTTGTGAAGCATTTCTGGGCCGTTATTTATGATTTTATTCATTCACTTGATCTTGGGTAGATATCTGAGTTTATAGTCATACAGGTGGTTATAACTGATACTCGTGTGTTGAAAGAGAATATTTTAATGTAACATGGTACTGGTAAACAGTGGAGTGGTCATCCTGTCACAGGACATAAATGTTATTTGAAGAATAATTTTTTGAACTATGCCAGAGGGCTGTTGAGACAAGGAAAGACTCTCATGCATGATTACTGTTACCACAAGTACAATTAGAAACTTAAATCCCATGGGAGTAAACAACATACTGGGTGGTTTACAAAACTGTATCCAGGAAACTCAGACTATAACCCCTTTCTAATAATTTTAAACAAAATATTAGTACATGTTTATTTATTGACTGATTTAGTTGCATTTGTTTACTAGGAATGTCTGACTGGGCCATGCAATACCCCTTTCTAGCAGAGACACATTGAGAAAAGTTCCTAAACAATTTACAACCAAATAGTAATAAGCATTCCAGAAAACATTTTAAAGCAAAGACTGAAAGGCATTCCAGACGCAGTTTTACAACACACAGGAATGTAAACAATGTCATTTTCTACAGGATGTGATATTTGGATAAGTCTATACATAGTAAAACTAATTCAACTATATAGAGGTTGCAAAAGATTCAGTAGTATTACTATGATATATACACTGAGGAATATACCTACAGTACACATAAAATAAGTTTTGGGTTGTGCTTAGCATGACGTTTGTTGTAAAAAGATTCAATGAATTGTGGGTAGAGGAGGCTGATGTAGAACAGTAACACAAGAACATTCTGAGAAAGTGAATGAACAGCAGCTTTTTAAAAGTTAACAAGTTCTCAATGTGCCTTAGAGAAAGAGGAATTAGGTTCCAGGGTTTGCTCACCTTATGTGAGAAGAGTGCATCTCCAAGTGAATTATAAGTTTTGTGTTGTTAGACAAGGTATTTGTATTGGGAGTGTACATCTCTGGTCAGAGAGTAACACTTGATTAGTGGTACTAAAGCTGGGCATTTTGAGTGCTGGTAGAGAAGTGGGTGAATTCATTTTTTTATAGCAATGCATTGGTGTGCCCTACTGGGGCGGACAGCAGCAAATTTTTGCTGTTTTGTAATAGCATTGCTCTAGGCCAAGTAGTTGAGTGGAGCGTAGTTTGGTAACTGTTGGAGCTGTATAAAGTAGGTTGGCAGTGGCATCTGATTTTCCTATCATGTTCAGTTAGATAAGCTTTGGCGTTGTAGGTACTGTTTGCCACCTCATAAGAAGCAATTTTCTAGTTTAGTCCCCAGCTCGAGTGCCTTCTGTGTGGAGTCTACATGTCCTCCCTGTGTTCACGTGGTGTTCTAGTTGCTAGACATATATGTTGAGGTGGTTTAAGGACTCTGAATTGCCCATAGGTGTGAGGGCATGTATGTGTGATGTGGAAGAAAGACCTGGCAATCAATTTTCATTCCACCACCCTTTCCTTGACAACTCCGCAGGTAGCTGTTTGCAGGGTCTCTATAGGAGTCAGATGTGATTTGCAAGAAAGCAAGCGAGTGAGAGAGCTTCTGTTTTGTGCATGTGTGTGTGTGTGTTTTAATGGTTTTCCTGATATGTAGGTCAACACCTGGTAACTGGATATTTGAGAATATGTCCAGTGCTCTGAGGAAGTCTCGCGAAATTAGATAGGGCAGGAGATGTGGTTTTATGTATGAAGAGCGTAACCTTAGCCTTTTGAGTACTATGTGATTAGACTGATGCAACCAATGCTTAATAGATGAGAATGACACTTGTTTGACCGATTGAAGCTCATGTAAGGAAGGGGCTGAACAAATGAATATAGAATCAATGGTGTACTGAATGGTGGTAGAGGGACCTGATGCAATGTACAAGGTATTAATAAATATATTGAGTAATAAAGGTCCGAATATCGATTCTTGAGTAGCACCTTTTCACAGTGATAAAGGCTGAGTAGGTCGTTTACCGTTTGACAGATTGGCTTCTGTCAGCAAGATAGCTTTTGAACCTCAGACTGGGCTCATCGGACAGCTGGAAGGTCTTTGAGGGTATGGAACAGAAGAGGATGAGAGACAAGTCAGATACTTTGGAAAGGTCGAGGAAGGTTGCTGAGACTAGTTGGTTATTGTCACAATATGAGTTAAAGGTGTTAAGAAAGTAGAATGAAGCAGTTGTACTATTATTTGGTTGGACATAGTGCTGCAGAGGGGCCAATTATTTTTAAGGCGGTACATGAGTAAAGTACAGTTGTGTACACTTACCATAAATGTAGATGTTCGAGTGTCTTCACTGTTGAAGTCATCACTGTAGGGTTCTTCCTGCCAGCAGGCAGTCCTCGGTCAGCCAGAATCCCAAAGTCTGGGTCCGGCGTCGGCTGTTCAGTCATGCTCCCTGACGTCAGAGTGCCAGGAGTACAAAACTGCCAGCCGACGCCATGTTCTCCAGTTTTTCTTGCCCCAGATGTCAGGTGCCTAAAAATGAAGGCCAATAGTAAAAACCAAAAAATAACATACCACAAACCCCATAGCCTGTAGCAAATACACCTGAGAAGAAAGGTGAAGTAGGTAAGCACACTAGTGAAAGTATAAGAGGGGACAGGAGGGAGGGTAACCCAGACTGCAACAGTGAAGACACTCGAACATCTACATTTATGGTAAGTGTACACAACTGTACGATGTTCATCGTGTTTCAATGTTGCAGTCATCACTGTAGGTTTGAATCCCAAAGCTGAGATAAGGGGTGGTGGTTATAGAGAAGAAGGAGCGGCTAGAAGGCCCTGCAAGACTGCAGAAGCAAAGCCTGCCCTAGACTTAGAGTAAAGAGGGGGATTATAGTACTTAGAGAAAGTATGCACTGAACTCCAAGTTGCAGCTTCCAAAATATCTTTGGTAGGTACTCCCCTGAGAAAGGCAGCTGAAGTAGCAGCAGCTCTGGTAGAGTGAGTCCTAATTTTTCCTGGGATTTGCTTTCCATGATGAGAGTAACAGAATCTGATTCCATCCGCAATCCATTTGGAAATGGTCTGTTTTGAAAAGGCTTTGCCTTGGGAGTTTGTTGCATAAGAAACAAACAGTTGCTCTGTTTTCCTGATATCCTTGGTTCTGTCCAGGTAAAAACGAAGTTGTATGTGTACATCCAAGGAATGCAAGATCCTTTCCCCCTTAATTTGTGGATAGTGAAAAAAGTTGGCAGGTGAATGGTTTGATTTAAAGCCACTTTGGAAACCACTTTAGGCATGAAAGTAGGATTAGTCCTTAAAGACACCCTATCTTGCTGAAAAATAAGGTAAGGTTCCACAGCCATGAGTGCTTGTAACTCCGAGACTCTCCTGGCTGAAGTCAAAGCCAGTAGGATAGCTGTCTTCCATGATAAATACTTAATATCAGTTGTGGCAGAAGGCTCAAAAGGAGGCAGAGTGAGTTTTTCCAGAACATAGTTGAGGTCCCAGGCAGGTATGGGTGGTGTCCTAGGGGGCCTTAAATTCTTTGCTCCTTGTAGATATTGTTTCAGAAGTGGATGTGAAAAGAGTGGAGGGTCTGTATTGTAATGTGCAGAGATAGCCAAGGCATGAATTTTTATGGAGGAGAAGGATAAACCCTTATGTAGCATGTCTGTTAGGTAAAGCAAAATCAGAGGGATACTAGGAATGAGAGGATCGAAATCCTGAGCATGCATCCAGTTGCAAAATCTCTTCCATTTGCCTGCATAAGATTTTCTAGTGCTAGGCCGCCTGGCTTCTAAGATAACATCCATGACCCTTTGGGAAGGGGAGGATTAATCATAGATCCTGAATTCGCCAGGCTGAGAGTTTTGACATGAGAGTGCAGAACCTGGCCCTGGTGTTGGGACAATAGATTGGGAATCTGAGGCAAAATCCAAGGTGGTTCCTGAGATAGATTCTTCAGTGTTGAGTACCAGAATTGACGAGGCAAATTTGTGGCCAGTAGAATCATCATCTTGGGCTTGTCTTGTTTGATCTTTAATAACACCCGTGGTAGAAGAGGTAGTGGTGGACAGGCATACCCCTTGAGGTTTTTTCCAACTGAATGATAGTGCATCCACTTTCCATGCTAGCCTGTGAAAAGTCCTTGTGCAAAAAATCTGTAACTGGTGGTTGAGGGGGGATGCAAATAGATCTATGTCCGGGTAGCCCCAGGCTTCTGTAATCGTCTTGAATATATGGGTGTCTAGCATCCACTCATGTGGGTCTGACAGGTTCCTGCTCAGGCTGTCTGCCAAAGTATTTTGTTTCCCTGGCAGGAACTGAGCTTGTAGATCCACTTTGCAAGCTAGTGCTGTGTTCCATAGAGTCATGGCTAGTCTGCAAAGGGGGTAGGAATGTGAGCCCCCCTGCTTGTTTATGTACCACATAACTGTGGTGTTGTCTGTTCATATCAGTAGTTGTCCTGGTTGTAGAAGATCCCTGAAAGCCAAGAGGGCATTCTGAACAGCTAACATCTCTTTTAAATTGATATGTGGGTACTTCTGATCCTCTGTCCAAAAACCTTGCAGACCCTTTCCCTGCAAGTGGGCTCCCCATGTGTAATCCGAGGCGTCCGTGGTTAACACTTGGCTGGCTGGAGGTAGACTGAAGGCTTTGCCTTTGTTGTGAAGACATGCCCTGGACCACCAATGGAATTCCTTTTGTAGGCAAGGCAAGACAGCAATTTGTGTGTCTAGACTGTGGCAATGCTGGGACCATACACTTTTTAGGTACCATTGTATTTTTCTCATATGAAGTCTTGCATTTGGTATGAGAAGGATGCAGGAGGCCATGTAACCCAAAGCCTGCAGGAATTTCCTTACAATTAGCTGAGTTATAGAAGCCAAGGTTTTGAAAGTGGAAGCCAGCTGTAGTTGTTTTTCGGATGTCAGGAATGCCATCTGGGTTGTTGTGTTTAAGAGAGCACCCAGAAAAGTTATCTGTTGTGTGGGGTCAAATTTGACTTTTTTATGTTTACAGTGAATCCCAGGTACTTGAGAAGATTTTGAACAAATAGCAGGTGCTGGAGTAAAACATCCTTGCTGTCTGCTTGAATAAGGCAGTCGTCCAGATAAGGGTAAATTTGAATACCCTTGAGTCTGCAATAAGCTACTACTGGTGCCAGGCACTTGGTGAAGACCCTGGGCACAGTAGACAAGCCAAAGGGCAGCGCAGAGAATTGGTAATGTTTCGAGCCGGCCTTGAACCAGAGGTATTTTCTACACTCCTGTCTGATAGGGATGTGAAGGTAAGCCTCCTTTAAATCCAATGTCACCATCCATGCATTTTTGCTCAACATTGGCAGGAGCTGCTGCAGAGTAAGCATTTTGAATTTTGGTATCTCCAGGAAAGTATTTAAGACTGGCAGATCCAGGATGGGTCTCCATGAGTTTTGCTTTCTGGGAACTAAAAGAGCCTTGAGTAAAAGCCCTGCCCCATCTCTGATTGCGGAACCAGTTCTATGGCCCTCATAGCCATGAGGGATCCCACCTGGTGTAATGCCTCGGACCATTGGTGTTTTGGTAGGTCTGGCCATCTGTTTGGTCTTGGCAAGGTATGAAAGTAGAATTTGTAACCTCTTGAAACTACATCCAGAACCCACTTGTCTTGGGTTATGTAAGTCCAATTTTGTTGAAAAAGAGAGAGTTTTCCTCCTAGAGGGGCATCCAGGAGAGGAGTTCCTGGAGCCATGCAGGGGGAGTCATTGAGCCTGTTTTCTAAATGATTGAGGTCTGTCCTCTCCACCCCTGGGGGTGGAAGCACTCCGTTGTCTAGGTCTGTAAGAGGCCTGTGTCTGAGGCCTCCCTCTGGTGCGCCTATATCTACCCCTCTGAGACCTGTCTGAGCTGGGAAAAGACCAATTTTTTGTTGGCCAATTTCTGCTAAATCTAGGGGGCTGCACTTGTAAGAAATCCTTAACCGTTTGCATGGATTTTGCCTTATCCTCCATTTTCTTTATCACCTCTTCAGCCTTAGGCCCAAACAAAACATTATGCTGAACAGGAGCATCCAGTAACTTTGCTTTCACTTGATCAGGTAAGTTTTGTTCCTTTAACCAAGCATGTCTTCTAATGACTGTGCCAGAGGCAGCCGCCCTGCAAGAAGCCTCCAAGGCATCAAAACCACAGTGTAAACCATGCTTCCCCACTTGTTCAGTAGCATGCATCAAGTCATGTAATTCCTTATTATCTGCACATGCAGAAATGGTGCCTAACTTTTGTTTCATAACAGACAGTAGAAATTGCTGATATTTTAGCATATGAAATTGGCAATTTAAAGCCCTAATAGATAAAGTAGCAGAAGTGTACACTTTTTGCCCCATCTCTCCAAAGCTCTGGAATCCTTATCCGTCGGAATAGGATTTTTAGCAGAGGCAGCCTTAACCCCCTTAGGACCCGGAGAAATGGTTTCTGGATCAGCAGTAGGATTTTTTGTAAAGGAACTGGTGGGAGTCAGGGACCCTGTAATATCTGTCGGGCTTAGCAGGAGCTGGAGGAAAGGAGTCAGGAGTTAAATTAGCCTCAGAAAAAGCATCATCCACAATATCCAAAATAGGAGGAATAGCCAGGGGTCTATGTTGGGGAAGAAGAAGGAAATCCCTGAGCCTTCTCTTAGATTCCGAGTACTCCTGTCCCTCCCAGTGAAAATGTTCCCTCATGTCATGTAAAGTTTCCCCAAAAGAAAAATCCTTAGGGGGAGAAGCTGATGGAATAGATTCCTCAGCATCAGAATCCTCATAAGGAGGGAAAGAATATTCCTGTTCAGAGGAGGACACTGAAGAAATAGATGCCTGATCAGAAGAATCATAGTCCAACTCTTGCCTTGGCCTTTTGTCTGGAGGGGGATGTGAACCCCTAATCATGGTTAGCAAGTCCTCCGCCATTTTAAGTAACTGTTTCTGTGATTTGGGTGCCGGATCAGAAGAGGCCTGGTGTCTTAGATTTAGAAGGAGTCTTTGTCTTTGTCCTGGGTTTTGCCTTTATCAGAAGCTGTGTAGGCCTGAAAGCCCCCTCGGAAGCCAGTACCTGCACAGCGGCTCCGGACCCATCCGAGGGAGCATTGTCCGAAGGTCCTGCAGCTGGAGTGCTCAAAGGCCTAGTTGGCTCCTCGTGGGAGTCTGTTTCGACTATCGGTTCTGAAATGGCCGACGCTAGGGGCTGCGAAAGCGCCTCACTGACGATGGTCGAACCTGATGCTGGCTCTGGTTGTGTAACGTCGTCTGATTTGGACCTCTGAGGCCTGTCCTTATCCTTGCGTCGTTTGTGAACTCCGGTAGTCGGAAGCGTGTCTGACGACATTTTATAATTAAATCGCCTACCAAAGTAGTGAAAAGCAAAATCGTACCTCCGCTTAATCGTACGTTGGTTAAATCTAGCACAAAACCGACAACTAGCTACGTCGTGGTCAGGGCCTAAACAAGGAATACAGTAAGAATGGAAATCCTTATGAGGTATTTGCTTCCCACAAGAAATGCAATTGTTAACTTTTTCTGACATCAGACTGGAGCAAGAAAAAAGTTTCCCTAACGGGGTACTTAGCTTTGAGAAGAAGAAGTAAGTCTTCGGACTGAAGCACGAAAAAATATCAGGAGTCAGCCGACCGGCACTTGCAAACTGCTTTCACCGCACGGCAAGAAAGACTGGAGAACATGGCGTCGGCTGGCAGCTTTGTACTCCTGGCGCTCTGACGTCAGGGAGCATGACTGAGCAGCCAACACCGGACCCAGACTTTGGGATTCTGGCCGACCGAGGACTGCCTGCCGGCAGGAAGAACCCTACAGTGATGACTGCAACAGTGAAACACTATGAACATCTGAGATTGGAGTGATTGGCATAATAGTTAAGGTGTTTACTTTGCAGACAAAAATGCAGAGATTGATTCTGTCCAAGGGAAACTGGCTGGGCTTGAAATGGTCCACAAGACCAGCTATCCTAATTCTTACTTATGACTATAAAAATTCCCTAGAGAGTACTGGGCTAGAAATACTTAGCAAGCGAATGAATGTAACCAAGGAGTGAGTGGGTTTGGTTTAAGGAGTCAGTGGGTTTGTTTAAGGGCTTCACCTCAAACACAGGGTATAGGTTTTGATTCTGACCTCTGATTATTGGCTAGGCTTCAAATGTTTCTTAAGTGCAGTTAGCCTTCGCATCCACACATGAACCTGTGGACTTACTGCTGCAGTATTTTTGATAGTAGTGGGAAAATAGTTGTGAAGCAGGAGAATAGCAATAGACCTATAATCAATTAATTCATTTCAGGTGCCTCCCTTGTGTAGAGGTATGATAAAAGTCTGTTCCACATTGTAAAGATATAGGGTTCTTCTCTGATTAATTTCTTCAAGAATTTGGGGATTCCAATACCATGATGGGAAATGGATCCCATTCCTAAGTAGTCAAGGAGTGATTAGAGTTCATGAAGTTATAATTGTTTCAGTCTTTGATGTTAGCCAAGAGTGTCCTTCTCCGCCATGTGTCCAGAATTTTCTCTTTCTGTAATGCATACAAGGTTACATGTATTGGTAGCATATGTAAGTATGACTGCAGATTTCTTTTTATTAAACCTGTTGCTTCTACTACCATTGGAACTGTCTTGCATATCTGTCTTCCACACTGCTTGCAAATCCTGATATTTCATGACTTTGTCGATCTGTACGTAAAACACTGTAACACTGTGTAGTAATTTCAATGATCATTGTTAGTTTTGTCTTTTTTTCTTAGACTACTATATGTTTTTTTGAATTGTTTATAATGGGTGATTCAATGTGATATGAACTTCGTAATTCTCTGTATTTTGTGGTTCATGTTTCCTGTGCTTCCCAGCTTCTTCTGTGTTGTAGTGATTGCACAATCCCCAACTTAGCCTGGCCTAATTCCTTCCTGAGGAGTCTACGCTGCTTTTTTCCCAATCCTGGCATCAGTGCATACACTGGCATTGAGCACTTTAATATTGTGGGATCTGTGCACCCAGCTGTCTTTTTTTTAACCTACCTTTCTGTATGATACATAAAATACAGTTTGTATATCAGTGTTGCCTTGGTGAGGTTTTATGAAAATGGAGTCCACTACATGAATGTATTCACCAGCACTTAAGGATGAATTCTATTCCAGCAATATTACTCTCCTTTTTCTTGCTAATTTCATCTCTCCATTCAGATGGATTTTGGCTTCCTGTGGGGATTCATTATTGAGTGCAAAGACTGGATAAGATAGTGCCTCTGCTGATAACTTAATATGTTCTGCAGGGATATTGTCTTGTGCTAATGTAGTTGGCTTTAGTCTCTGCGGCAGTGTAGTAATTGTTGTTGTATGGACTGATTTAAGAGTCAAGGTAGGTAGTTTGTAGGTTTAAGAGGGCTATGGGTAATAGTTTTTTGACCACTGATGAGCCTGGTTGCTACTTTGTGTCACCCTCTTGTGTCATTGGATTGGGCTGGAAATATTTTCCTGGTTTTAGGAGTGTTACTGAATTCCCAGAAACATTTTTGTGGTTGTTTTGTAAATTAAAGTAGTGGGGGTGCCTTTGTGGGGTTTTATTGGTCTGCCCCTTCTTCCATGCTACATTGCTTTTTTTTCCCCTTGGACATTTATTGACGTACTAAGCCAAGGGGTTCGATGCAACTTTACTCTTTTTCTTCTAAATGAGCTTCTGCGTTCATGCTAGCTAGGGATATAGTAAAGGTTTCTGGATGCTTTTTCTAAAGGGAGGTGCTTTCATGGGTGCCAGTTATATTGCTGTAGGGTAGATATGAAAGTTCCAGGATTGCGTTGTGTTAAATTATGAACTAGACTTTAATAGGGAAAAGAATGGGGTTGTATTGCATTACCTAATGGCATATGTGGGGTGCTGATCACTTAGTGTAGCTGCCTCTTAGATTCTGTCTAGATTAGAGGCAAGAATCCATTCTTAAGCTGTGAAGGTATTTGTGGCCTTGATAAATCTGGTTGGTGTAGTTATCAACTGGCTGATGTTATAGAGGTGCATTGGGTGCACTGAAGACGCACACAACAACTTTATGCAGTTGATGATTAGGTCATTGTGTATGGTAGCTTCATGGGAAATGTTTTTTTGAAATCCAGGATAGGATATCCTCAAGAGTTTGTGGATTATTTATTTACTTTTGAGAGGAATGTTTATGATACATACAGTTTTCTTTGTGTTACTTTGAAGGAGGCCAATTAGAAGTTCAGCATTATCAAAGGGAATTATCTGATGTGGATGTCGGCATAGCTGTAATGTACTCTGGCACATGATGACTACCTCTCCAGCTCTTTGAGTTTTGCAGTCAAGCATAAGAATATTTTACCCTTGTTGTAGAGTATCCTCATTTTTAATGGATGGTTTTGGCCATGTTTGTTTGAGTGTAATGATATCAGGAGTGTGAGATGCTGTCACTGAATGGAGTTTGTTTTTCGTATATGAAAAACAATGTATGTTTGGGTTAATACACGTTATGCCTGAAGTTGTATAATGGACTTTTGATTTATTTTTATTATTTGTTGTTTTTTTTTTTTTAGTCTATAAATGGAGATCAGAGTGTTGTGAGTGGGGTTAGGACCAGTATTGGGATGTATATCACAAGAACATTATAGTTTAGTTAGAATTCTAGAGATGGCAGACAGTGGACTATTAGATTTTTAATGAAGCAAGGTTGAATGCAAGTACCAGTGATTGGATTTGTAGGATTGATATATGACCTTTAGGTACTGCTTTGGTTGGGATGGCACAGTGGTGCAGAAGTAGCTTTGTCGCCTCACAGCAAGAGGTTCTCCGGTTCGATTCTCAGCCTGGGTGCCTTCTGTGCAGAGTCTGCATGTCCTTCCTGCATTCGTGTGGGTTTTCTCTGGGTGCTCCGGTTTCCTCCCACATTACAGCGACATGCGTCTGGAGCATTTCTCCCCAGGCCTCTGCTGAAAAATTGGCTTTGTTCCAAGTCGGACTTTCCTGGTAAACAAATGTTAAATAAAATAAGTAAATAAATAAATAAAGCTGAGATGTAATGTAAAGTGAATAATGGTTGGTAATGGGGTGCAGTGAATGTAGGCGATGAGTGTTTTTAGGGAGGTATGCTAGTGGATGATGGTAAGAAGTGGTTTGTGCGAGGAGAAAAAGAAATAGGGTGCTTGTTAGTGTAGATAATATGCTGTAGTTTAGATGTTGGAGGATTTGTGAGACTTAGTGAAACTTAGGTACCGAGCGTTCCAGTGATGAGAAGGAAGAAGATGCTAATGATGTTACCATCCAGTGAAGTGGGATTCTGTTAGGTTCTGTACTTTTTTTTTTTTTTTTTTTTTTTTTTTTTTGATTAATGAGGTGTTGGTCACAATACAGTCCAGTAGTTAATAGAAGGATGTTTTTTGCAAAGTCAGCAGCTGATAAATAGCAGAACAGACATGTGAATGGAGTCTGGAAAGATGAATACAGGAAACACTTTTATTATCACAGGGAGTTAATGCTAGAGCTTATCCTTTCTGTGTCTTTCCAAATGACAGCACAAAATAATGGAAAACAAAATGGCACCTTTTTGCCATTGTCTCAGAGTTGTGTAGCTAAGTTACTACACAAGATGAAAAGATGTAAAAAAAGGATTAAAATACTTGACATGATTTATATTGCAGTGTAAATTAAACACAAAGCAATACATCTGTGAAGTGAAAGAGCATAGGTTTATAGGTAGGTAGGTTATCGGCTCTAGGGCCTATACAAGCCTAGCCAAAAAGGTACCCTGCCTTTCACCACCCAAGAAAATTATTTGCCTGTGCCCCTGTCGAGCAGAGCCACAGAGATGATCCCTGGGGTGAATTTCCTATTTCCCACCCAGTCATCAAGATTTTTCTTGAGTGCTAATGAGGAGCTTTGTTTGATATAGATAGGTAGTTTCTTCCAGAGTATGGGAAATCTCTGGGACAGGAATCTATCCCTCCAGCATGTTCTGTTTATTGTGGTGACAAGGTATAGGTCCCTAGAGTGTGTAGCTCGGAGGGATTGGTATTTCTTTAAGTGGAGCATGTCTAGCAGCTCTGGGTTTGACATAGCTTTATATGTTAGGCAGAGATTGCCTTTGAGTAGGCGATATGTGACGGAATAAAGCTGGAGTTTTTTTGAGATGGTCTGCATAGGGCATCTGTTTGAGGCCAGTAATCCTCTTTGTGAGATATTACTGTGGCCTTTCCAGTTGTAGATGTCTTTTGAGGTACATACCAAAAGGGGCATTGTACTCTATAATGGGACTAATGAGTGATGAGTAGAGGGGAACAATGACCTCTTTTTTTCCTGGATGAGAAACTTTTTGTGATGGTGTGTCACGTAGAAAGATTTCCTGACTACTGTGGTGTTGTGATTATCAAAGGAGAGACTACTGTCCACCTGCGTCCCAAGGTCTCTTATCACACTTTCGGTGTTAAGTAGACTACCACCTATGTGGTAGCTCATGGGTACAGAGTTTTTATCAAAGGGGATGACAATGCACTTTTTGGCATTGAGCTTGAGGCCATGGCTTTGACACCAGGCATCTGTGTCAGTGAGGCCCTTTTGTAGGATAACCACATCGTTAGGGGTTTCATTTATGGCTCCACGTTTGCAATCATCTGAGAACTTCATTTGCCAACGACCTTCTGTGTTAGCCTGTACTTCAGAAAAGTAGATACCAAACAGGAGAGGACCCAGGACTGAACCCAGTGGTACTCCACATGTTCTTCGTGTTTCACTGTTGCAGTCATCACACTTGGGGTTATCTGCCTGCTGGTAGCCCTCAGTCAGCCCAAATACCAGAGTCCTGGGATATCTGCGACGGACGCTGTCGCCTCCTCCATGACATCAGGTCATCAGGGGTATAAAACAAGCAGCTGACGCCATTACATCAGCTTTTCTTGCCGAGCGGAGTCTGAAGCAGAAGCGTGCCGGTCGGCCACTACCTGAAACTTTCATTATTCGAGTTTCAGACCTGAAGTCTTCTAAAGCTAAGTACCCCACTGGGGATCCTTTTTTCTTGCTATAACCGATGTCAGAAAAATTTAAGAATTGTCTCACCTGTGGAAAGCAAATACCTCACAGAGATTTTCATTCTTACTGCGACACCTGTTTAGGCCCAGACCATGACGTTCCTTGTTGTCAGTTTTGTCCCCTGTTCAACGCCCAAACTATTCGTCGTTGGGTTATCTTTGTCGTTAAATTCTTTTGCACTCGTTCTCCATATTCCAAAATGGCTTCGATAAGCCTTCCGACTACTGATCTTCCGAAAAAATATAAGGATAAAGACAGAGACAGACCGCATAGGTCCAAAACTGCCAACAATGCTTCCATTAAGCTGGTTGCCAGTCCGCCGGTACTCAGTGAGGCACTTTTGCAGCCCCTGATACCCGCTTCTGCAGATTCACAGGCCTTTACTGAGACCCATTCGGAGTCCAGTATGCCGCGAGATACTTCTTCGACTGTGGAACCTGTGGATGTCTCTAGCTTGGATGGGTCCGGAACCGCTGTGCAGGCACCAGCTTCTGAGGGTGTAGTCAGACCTTCCGATGTTCATATTAAACAGACTACTTCGTTTCAGACTAAAACTATCGAATTTCTCAGGCCCAGAGTTCACACTACACCTAGGAAACTGACGACCAAAGCGCATGCTCAAGCTCTCAGGCCACAGAAACAAATGCTTAGAATGGCTGAAGACCTTATTACTTTAATTAGGGGAAGCCAGCCTTCCCCTCTAAAAGACAAAGAATTGATTTTCCTTCTGATTCTTCAGACCATGAGTCCGATGACTCTGACCCCTCAGATTACCAGGAAATACCCTTATCTACCTATGAGGAGTCAGATGCAGAAGATTCTATTCCCTCTGCCTCCCCCCCAGAGGATTTTTCTTTCGGTGAAATCGTGCATACCCTCAGAGAGCATTTCCACTGGGAGTGCCAGGACTACTCACAGTCCAAAAAGAGACTCTGGGAATTTTTAAACTTGCCTCAGCACAGGCCTCTAGCTTTCCCCCCCTGTTCTGGAAATGTAGATGATGTCTTCATGAAATCCAGTCGTACCCCTGATACTTTGCCACCAGCTCCTAGAAAGCCTGACAGGTACTACAGAGTACCTGACTCTCACAAATTTCTATTAAAAATCCCACTGCGGATCCAGAGACCATTTCCCAGGGACCTAAAGGTATTAAGGCTACCTCAGCCAAAAACCCTACCCCTTCGGACAAGGATTCTAGGGCCTAGACAGATGGGGGAAGAAGGTATATACTTCCGCAACTCTTGCCATCAGGGCTTTAAATTGCCAGTTTCACACATTGAAGTACCAGCAGCATATTATGGAACTAATTAAACAAAAAATGATGTTGATTCCTGATTGTGCAGAACATAAAGATTTACAAGAGTTAATGCATTCTGCAAACCAAGTTGGAAAACATACTTTGCAGTGTTGTTTTGATGCTTTAGAAGCATCTTGCAGGGCTGCTGTCACTGGGTCTGTTCTTAGAAGGCATGCTTGGCTGAAGGAACAAATCTTGCCAGACCATGTCAAAGCAAAATTACTAGATGCTCCATTAAACCAAGAACATTTGTTTGGCACTGAAGTAGAAGAATTTCTTAAAAAGATGGAGGAAAAAGCTAAATGTATGCAAACTGTTAAAGAATTCCTAAAGGTACAGCCACCTAGATTCAGTAGACATTGGCCTTCAAAAAATTTGTCCTTTCCAGTCCCTCCCAGACCTTCTCAGTCCAAACCCAGGGGCAGCAGACCACCAAGACTACAGTCTCAGGGTATGCACAGATCTAAACAGTGGAGTGCTCCCACCTCAAAAACTGGGAGTGGTAAGCCACCCTCGTATGGAAAAAGTTCACAGTGACTTGTCCTTAATCCTTCCCAACTATGCCCAAGTACTTGCACCACTAGGGGGAAAACTCGCTCTGCATGCAAAAAACTGGGAGTACATTAACCAGGACAGATGGGTCTTAAACATTGTATCCCAGGGATACAGATTCTACTTCCACTCACTGCCAACCCCAAGCGAATTGCCAGACCTCCACCCAAACCTGTGGGCAGAGGTCCAAAAGCAAGTACTTTCTCTTCTCAGTATCAGGGCTATTCAACCTGTTCCAACAGAGCAAAGGGGACAGGGTTTCTACTCCAGACTGTTTCTGGTGCCAAGAAAAGAAAACTCTTGGCGCCCTACCCTAGATCTGTCAATTCTCAACACCTTCCTGGTGGTACCAAAATTCAAAATGCTTGCTCTCCAACAGCTGCTTCCTATGCTAGCCAAGGACTCCTGGCTGGTCACCCTAGACTTAAAGGAAGCTTATCTGCACATCCCCATAAGGGAATCTTGCAGGAAATACCTACTTTTCAGGGCACGGTCACTGCACTTCCCTGTGGCTTATCTACTGCGCCCAGGGTATTCACAAAATGTCTGGCTTCAGCCATTGCATACTGCAAGCAGAGAAAAATTCAAATTTACCCATACCTGGACGATTGCCTGATTCAGGCAGACAGTCAGGAATTGCTACTTCAGCACCTGACATTTGTAGAGAGACTTCTAACTTCTCTGGGGTATAGCATCACCAACAAGAAATCACATCTGGTACCCAGCCAAAAAATTGTATTCCTGGGTGCAAGCTTAAACATAACTTCACAGATGGCATTCCTCACTCCATAAAACAGGTTTATTTGACAAACTACTTCAAACTTCTGGCCACCCAAACCTAGCTATATGCAAGAAAAATACTGCAAGCCCTAGGGTTCATGGCCTCTTGCTTTCTCCTAATTCCATATGCAAGACTGTATATGAGGAAACTTCGATGGTACTTAAAAAGTCACTGGTGTCAACATTCGCAGAACCTGAAAACAATGATTCCTATCATTCCTTGCATAAGGACAGAGTTCCTTTGGTGGGCAGAGGACTGCTACCACAACAAGGGACTCCCTTTCACTCAACCCACCCCCTGCCACCCAAACCCTGACAACAGATGCATCAGACTATGCATGGGGGGCTCACATGGCAGGCAAATGCATTCAAGGTGAATGGAGCCCAAGACAAATGCACCTGCATATCAGTCAAAAAGAAATGTTAGCTAAACAGTATGCACTGACAGCCTTCAAATACCTTATCCTTCCAGAACAAGATAAAGACAGACAACACCACAGTTATGTGGTACATAAACAAGTGGGGGTAACTCATTCCTACCCACTCTGCAGACTAGCCATGGCTCTGTGGAACACAGCCTTGAGCAATCAAGTCCAACTGCAAGCTCAATTCCTGCCAGGCAAACTAAATTCACTGGCAGATGACTTAAGTAGAAATCTAATGGACCCACACGAGTGTAAACTGGAACCCAACTCATTCAGACTTCTAATGCACAGGTGGGGGACACCAGAGGTGGACCTCTTTGCCTCCCCACAGAACCATCAATTGAGCAAATTTTGCACCAGAACTCCCCACAGCCAAGCATGGAAAGTGGATGCCCTTTCCTTCTCATCGGAAAACCTCTCAATCTATGCCTTTCCCCCTCTCCCCTCCTCTCAGAAGTACTACTCAAGATCAAACAGGACAAGCCAAGGACACTCCTGATTGCACCAGACTGGCCACGCCAGCACTGGTACCCACTTTTATGCAGTCTGATGGTAGTGCCACCCTGGCACCTGCATTCCCTGCTGGCTCAGCAGAAGGGCCAGATTATGCATCCTCAATTGCAAACCCTGAACATAGCAGCCTGGCTCATTCCCTGAATACATCACCAACAATCCTCAGCAAACAGGTGCTAGATGTCATCCTTGAGGCCAGGAGGCCTAGTACTAGGAAATTCTATTCAGAAAAGTGGATAAGTTACTGTTCTTGGAGCCAGTCTCAGGGAAAGAACATAACCGTGCACACCTTACCTCAAATCCTAGATGATCTAGCAGA
Organism: Protopterus annectens; assembly: GCF_019279795.1. NCBI lineage: Eukaryota > Metazoa > Chordata > Ceratodontiformes > Protopteridae > Protopterus > Protopterus annectens. The sequence continues at coordinate 55,783,437 of NC_056726.1, forward strand.
ACTGCTCCAGAAGGGCCTATCCTTCTGTTAAGGTCCATGCCTCTGCCATCTCAGCTCATTACAATACTGAGCCATCCCTCTTCTCTCACTGTCTAGTCAAACAGTTCCTGAGAGGAGCTAACAATTTAAGACCCCCGAGGTGAGCTCCCACTCCAGCCTGGGACCTTAACTTTGTACTAGAGAAGCCCCCCCCCCCCCCCCTTTGAGCCTGCTGCTACAGCAGAGTTAAAATTTCTCTCTTAGAAAACAGTTTTACTTCTAGCCATCACATCAGCAAGAAGAGTGTCTGAGTTGCAGGCCCTTATGGCTGCGGAACCCTTTATTATCTTCCAGGGTTTCCCTCAAAACTAGCCTATCATTTATGCCCAAAGTGGTATCCAGTGTGGCTTTAAACCAGTCCATCCATTTACCAACCTTTTTCCCTAATCCTCAGAGTATAGGGGAAAGGATCCTGCACTCCTTGGATGTGCACAGGCAGCTTAGGTTCTACCTTGACAGAACTAAACCTTTCTGGAAATCTGATCAGCTACTAGTCAGCTTTGCTACAGGGGCAGAGGGCAAGGCCATTTCAACAAACCATCTCCAAATGGATAGCACACTGCATCCATTTCTGCTGCAAACATCATGGAAAACCTACCCCACAGGGGATCAGAACCCATTCCACTAGGGCTACCTCAACATCTACAGCACTTCTCAGGGGAGTCCCTACCAGGGATATTCTGGAAGCTGTATCCTGGAGTTCTGTACACACCTTGAGCAAGAATTACCACTTGGCTGTCTTTTCTAAATCCAGAGCTGGATTTGCTGCAGCAGTCTTACAAGGCCTGCTAGCCAGCCCTAATACTTCTTGACTGCCTCCACCCTTCCTCAGCTTTGGGACTCTACCCAAGTGTGATGACTGCAACAGTGAAAGACGAAGAACATAGTACAGTTGTGTACACTTACCATAAATGTAGATGTTAGAATGTATTCACTGTTGCAGTCCTGGTTACTCTCCCTCCAGCCCCCTGACTTTCTATACTTTCTACCTATCCTATTTTTTGGGCATACCTTATGACAGTGGTATTTACTTTTTACTAGAGGTATTCCAAACCATGTAATTGCTTCCTATTTGGGGATTCCTGACATCTGGGGCAAGAAAAACTGATGTAATGATGTCGGCTGCTTGTTTTATGCCCCTGTCGACCTGACGTCATGGAAGAGGCAACAGCATCCGATACAGAAATCCCAAGACTCTACTATTCGGGCCGACTGAGAGGCTACCTGCAGGCAGATAACCCCAAGTGTGATGACTACAACAATGAATACACTCGAACATCTACATTTATGGTAAATGTACACAACTGTACTTTGTCACTTGTCTGAAGTCGGATTTGGAGTCTGCTACTTTCACAGTGTGGGTTCTCTAAGTGAGCAAGTTGGCAACCCATCTTGTGGCATAGAGATACCTAGTTTAGTGAGTTTATCTATAATTCCAGAGTGGGGGATGGTGTCAGAAGCCTTGGTGAGATGTAGATAGGCTGTGTGAATCACCTTACCATCATCTACGGCTTTGGTGACTGCTTCAAAGAAGTCATTCAGGCTTAGGAGACATGATCTGCGTTTTACAAACCCGAACTGAGTGGGGTCCAGAGTTTGGAGATTACCATTGTCTTTGTTTATAAGTTCCATGATGATACATTCCATGGCCTTGCAGACCAGGCTCGTTAGGCTAATGTGGCAGTAGTAGTATCCGGGGTCCGTGGTGGCCCCCCCCCCCTTTTGTGGAGTGGGATAACCATCGCTGTGCGCCATTCAGTGGGCCTAAAGAGTGAGGTGAGGCTATGCTTGAACATGGTGCTTAGGTGGGGTGCCAGTTCATTCTGTAGTTCATGTAGAACGCAGCCTGAGATGTTGTCAGGTCCCATGGATGCTGTGTTCTTGGCTTTGGAGAGTGTGGTTTTTACCTGTGCAGCTGTGATTACAGGAACTTTGCATTCTTCTGGTATAGAGATAGGCCCTTTAGGGGATGGGGGGGGGGCTAGCACTGAACCTATCTGCCAGGATGTTGGCAATATCAGTTGGTTCTGTATATTTAGTGCCATTGTGCTGTAACTCAGAGCAGGTCTGAGTGTTGCCATTGAGATTCTTGACATAGCTATAGAATGCTTTGTGGTTGTCTTTAGAATCAGTGGCGATTTTGTTTTCATAACTAGCTTTAGAGGATTTTATGAGGGATCTCAGCTTTTTACTGAGGCTGACCAGGGAGTTCCTCCAATCATGGGATTTTACTCTTTTTTTTTGCAACCGTTTCTTTCTTCAGTTGTAGAGTTTATTTATGGCAGGGGACCACCAGATTGGCTTCCTTTTTTGGAGGATAGCATCTTGGTTCTGTTAGGGATAGCATGATCCATGCACTCATGTAAGTGCTTATAAAGTGCATTTGTGTAGGATTCAGCAGTCGTACCTCTGTTGTCCGTCTGCACGAGTGTCGTGAAGTTTGCCACTTCTGTCATAAGAAGCATGAAGTTGGCTTTGGAGAAATTTTTTACGGTGGTTTCCCTAATGGGGGTGGGGGGTGGGGGTGAGATGTGGATGTCTAGGCTGACTAACTTGTGGTCGGATCTGATCAACGAGGAATTAACCTCTGGTGTGGAACACCGGTCACACATGTTAGTAATAAACAACAAAAGCACCTCGGACCCAGCGGTGAAATAGCAAACAGTTTAATTGAGCAAATAGTTGATTAAAAAATATTGTCCATCATATGTAGTAGTAATGCCTGATATATATTTTTCATTTGTATTAACCCTGGTTAATTCTTATATTCCTGGTGTTTCTAATTTACCCAAGATAGGGGCAAATCTACCTTTCCTTCCTTCAGTAACTTCTTTACATATCTGGTCAAATAGTTCACTCGGGTAGCCCCTATTTAAGAACAGGCTTTTCAATACTTTACACTCATTGACAAATGTGCTATCTTCTGAAGTCATTCTACTTAGACGTACTAGTTGGCCTTTTAGAACACCCCTCTTTTGATGAGGGGGGTGTGAGCTAGTAAAATGTAAGTAATAATTTGAAAAAGTCTCTTTTCGATATATTTTAGACATAAAACCCTTTTCAGTTTTAACTATATTCACATCTAAATAATTTACTTGTTGACTGTTAAAATAATATGTAAATTTAAAAAAATCAGTTGTTCCGTTTATATATTCAACAAATAACTTAAAATCTTCTTCCGTGCCTTTCCATAAAAAACATAAATCATCTAGAAATCTGCAATAAAGTGTCCACTTGCTTTTATACGTAGAAGTTAAAATGTATTTATTTTCCCAGTAGGCCATTATTATATTAGCATATGTAGGAGCACAATGTGCCCCCAAAGCAACACCTCTAGATTACCTAAAATATTCCCCTTCAAAGAAAATAAAATTGTTTTTTAACACCACCTCCATTAACACTAATACAGTTCTAAAATTATTGTGTGTAAGTTCATTGAAACATACTAACATTTTTTCAAACCACTCCAAGCCTATGTCGTGTGGTATACTGGTAAATAAATCAATGACATCTAAGGTACCAAATCCCACTGTTTCTGTATATAAAGTATTGTCCATTTTTCTCAAAAAATCCCAAGAATCCTGCAATATATTTATGTTGTTGGTAACCAATTTCTTTACTTTCTGATCAATATATTTTGCCAATGGTGCAGTCACTGAACCTTCTGATGAAACTATCGCTCTCAAAGGTGGGTCGTTCACATTTTTATGTACCTTCGGAATTCCAAAAATTGAAGGTACTTTGGGTTTTTCACCCATGTTAGTAATGACCAGGTCTAGGATATTGCTGCCCTTCGTGTGGGTGTGGATAAGTTGATCCAAGGTGTTGGAATTTATGAATTCCAGAAAATGTTGAGCAAAAGAGTTGGTACATGAGTAGTTTTCCCAGTTAATGGTGGGGTAGTTGAAATCGCCCATTATTAGGGTGTTGGGTTGTACCCTAATATTTTCCAGTGTATCAAGAAATGAGGAGTGGGAATCGTGGGTCATGGTGGTGGAGATCTGTAGCAAGTTACAATTTAGCTTGTGGTCTTGCACAGAGTTAGTTGCACTTGGATAATCTCATATGCATTATGCTGAGCAACTAACCTGGAGGTGTGGATATCCTTAATGAATATGGACACGCCTCCACATTTAGTGTTTCGGTCCAGGTTAGGTTGCCGAAAGGTGTGGTATGAATTATAACCTGGTAATGCAGGGGTGCTCTCTGGAGCCTTGAACCAGGTCTCTGTCTCTGCACAGATGTCAATGTTTTCCATTTTAAGGAGTGCCTCAAGTGAATGCATTTTGAGGTTTAGACCTCTAGCATTGAGTAGCATTACCCTCAGATTTTGCTTGCTTCTACTTGTTATGGTGGTGAATTTGTCATTTGAACCTTGCCTAAAAAAGGCACTATAGTGGTGGCAAGAGCCTTAGCCAGTATCCGGAATCCCAAGGTCGACAGGTGCAGGCCATCTCTGGCAAAGCATCGTGGTCTGTCGATCATGTCATCCCAGGCAGACAAATACTGGATCCCCTTAGAATGACACCAGAAGGTTAGCCAATTGTGAAGTCAATCATGTTGTCCTTCTACTGTGGTATCATTCTGGGTGATGGCAGGATGCTACTCAGGGCTAGGGTCATACCTGCCTGGGCTACAAGATCAGAGAGCTCCTCCATGTCTCTTTTCATGTAGTTCAGGGAGGTACGTCTCAGGTCATTCACACCAACATGGACAATGACAGAGTCATATTTGTACTTGTTGTGGAATGACCTGAGTTTGTGCGTTATGTGGCGGATCCTGGTACATGAAAAGATTATGCAGATAGACAGGATTTAGTAGCAACAGCAGGGCATGAGAGTATTTCATATAGATTCATGGAGTCATAGATTGCTACTAGGCTCATGAACCGGGGACCTTTCTAATCCTAGCCAAGTTTCCTGAAAGAATAATGATGACTTGTATCCAAATAAGACATTGAGGGCCAGTCATCTATAAGCTATATAAGATGACATTATATATTTTCATATTAATATAATGGATACACTCAAATACTACTTCCATTGATCTGTCTACCAAGTTTACTGTTCTATAATTATAAGTACGGGATTGTTATAAAGTTATGTAAAATTACATGGTCAAAGCAGTTTGAATGCATGGTGATCCTAGAGTACTATGGTTGCCTCTGGGGGGTTTCAGCACCTCAAAGTTTGAAGATCTCTTAAACATACACTGCAGATTCTATTCAGACTGCATTGCATTTTCCCTTCTTAATACACTATTCTTTTTTTAGAATGTGACCTGATTAAAGCCAATTGTGTATCATCTCAAATCATGTGTATGCCAGGATCATCTTTATTAATGTAAAGCTTATATCTCTCCATTTCACAAATTGTATATAGTATGAAACATCAACCAATGCTTTTCCCTTTGCCCCAGAAACTGAATTCTAAAAGCATTTAGCAATGGGTCCAAATCTATCCTAGTATGTCTCTTTCCTGCAACAGTTTGCACAAATGATAAATGATCTCTTGTACTCAGTACCTGTTTTATTATTCTAGTAATGTGCTCCGCTCTATTTCTTATGGTCTGCAACTATACCTCCTTGTTTAGGTTCTTCTGCTTCATGGTTACAACTTTTGATGATATCATCGCCAAGAAAGTACTGTCTGTTTTGTGGTCCCTGTATGTTGCTTTCTCAATAAGTAGTTTCTGATCTTTTTCACCATCATGCATTTTGTCAGCTACTTTTTCTTTTATATTGGATCATTGGAGCGCTGTGAGTCTGAACTATCAGCTTGTGATTCTGGCACATTTCTAAGTTGCTGTAGAGCCTTCCTTGTTGCAACAGCTTGTTTCGATGCATCTCCGTTTAGCAGTGTAATATTGCATTTTTAACTGGAAATGCACTCATCAGCAGAAATTAAAGGCTTTTTCTTGGTGGTGTTACCACATTCCCCTTAGGATAATGCTACTTCATATCTCCCTTTAGAAAAAGAAATAAAATAAATCTAGTAGTATTTTCTGGGTTATCAAACTAAAATAAACAGTAAGTAAACCACTTGACTTTCCAGCCTTCTCAGTAGTCCTAGCTTTGCACCTCCTGTCACTGGGAGAGTTGGTTACAAGTGTCTTACTGTTTTCTATTCTTAGATTAATTGTATGACTGAATCAGTGAGCACCTGACATCATTATGTCTTTGGTAAATTTCTCTCCGTCAGATTGTTTGCTGGGGATCAGCTTGTCTTTTTTTTTTCCAAGACCTTAAAGCACATGTAATCACTTTACTTAAACTTATAGACCCCCATACTGACCAATGATGAGGGGTTAGTATAGTTTGGAGCTGTTTACCAACTTTCAGAATGTGGTCTGACTCTGGACGGCACATATTTCTGGAATCTATTCTTTTTGCATGCTGGAGAAAATGCTGAAATCACTGACAAGTTAAAACAAAAAGTAAAATTTAACAAACCATGTATTCTGGAAAAAAATACAAATTACTGAACTAAAGGAACCCATAATAAATATTCAATATATGTCTTAAAATGAAACTCTAATGTGCCTTAAAAAAAGATACAAACACATCCAAAGAAATGTATTCCAGATTTCCTTCCATATTGTCTACACTTCCCTTCAAAAAGAGAAGACACAACTGCATTTGTTTACAGTAGGCCATGTGCTTAAGCCAGTCATAAATGTCACAACCGTTTTGACTTATAAAGCACACAAAATTTGATTTGTAGTCTGTATTCTTTTAGTGGAGAACCTTTGTGGACATTCCAGTTGTTAGATGGTTAGGTACATATCATAGGGGGCATTGTACTCGATGTCAAGTCTGATGAATGCAGAATACAGTGGAACAGTGACCTCCTTGGACCTAGATGCCATACCTTTGTTTATAAGTTGCATGACATAGAATATATTTCCTTACTACTGTAGACACATTATGTATGGTCAAGGACTAGTTGGTCTGTGTGTGTCCGCAGGTCTCTAACTTAAGTGATGTGTTGTCAATATGATGGTTAATAAGTATTCGGCTAGCTGCCCTTGTGGGCCATTTTAAGCTTAGCCAGTTTCCCTCAAACATGAGAATCAAACCCTGCACCTAGTGTCTGTCAGAACGCCTTAACCATTATTCCAACCCGCAGCCACCTTAGAATCAAACCTTGTACGATATGTCTGGAAGGTAAATATCTAACCAATTATGCCAAACCATTTCTGTCAAATTATCCTTCATTTGGATTTGAACCCTTAATCACCTGTTATGCTTTGTTTTTATGTATCTAAACTCCATGCACTTGCACCTTGTGCCACAGAGACAGGTTTAGAATTGAAATAGGCCTATATGAAGCTGGATCTGATGTGCCTTTACCACCTTTAGGTTTTACAGGGACCGCAGCTTTCTTCTAGGATGTTGGTGCTTCTCCTCCTTCTTTTAAAATACTGTTAAGTAAAACCTTCCAGATCTTGATCACTTTCTTCCCTCCTAACTTCCAAACTTCCATAGGAATACCATCGATTCATGGAGACTTTCCTGTAGATTGGTTATACATCACCATTTTTATCTCCTCTCCTCTTTTCCTAAATGTTAGTATTTGAGTGTCATCTACATCTAACATTGGCTTAATTCTTCCATAAACATTTCAATTTATGCTTTTTCTTAATTTCTACATTCTCTGCTTTATACAGATTTTCATAAAAATTCCGAAATATTTCTAATATTTCTATAGGATCTCTGTTTTCTTCCTTGTTGTAGGCTCTCTACACTTGGCAACAACCCTTTTCTACGTTCTGTTGCCTGAGCTATTGTGCTAAAAGATTTTGCACTCTGGAGTTATTATAAAAAACAGTTGCTAACAGCAATCTTTCTAAACTGATGCATATTATGGAGATGATTCTTTATTTTCGGTTTAACACTCTGCAGTTGTACCCCTTTTTGTTCTGTGAGATTTCCCCCTATTCTGTAACTCTTTAACCTTTGTCAGTCCCTTTAAATAATCATGTTATTTAACTATATCTTTTTCTTTTATTTCTACCCTGTTTTAAACTCCACTTTCATTTTATCCAACTCACTGACTATTTTTCTAAAGGAATTTCGATTTCCATAATAACTCTCTAATTTCCACTACCAATTCTATTTAACATTTTAGTATTGTGGTGAACTTGCAGTTAGAAAAGTTCACAATTGTCTCAGATGGAATTAGAGAGGTGTGACTCAGTCTGATGAAGAATCATCTGAGGGGAATGTGCTTAATCTCTGTTAAAGTGATTGATTATGGGCTAGCATCCTTGACTGATGTAATTGATTGTTTGGTCACCTGTTTTTGGATTTAGTCACATGACCTACCATACTTGATGTTCTTCGTGTTTCACTGTTGCAGTCATTGCATTTGGGTAATCTGCTGGCAGGTTGCCCTCAGCCGGCCTGAATTCCAAAGTCTTGGGTCTTGCGTCAGTTGCTGTCTCCTCTTCCATGACGTCAGGTTGTCAGGGGTATAAAACAGGCAGCCGACACCATTTTCTTTAGTCTTTCTTGCCGCGCAGTGCCCGAAGCAGAAGCAGTTCGCAAGTGCCAGTTGGCCGACTCCTGAAATTTTTTTAATTCGAGTTTCAGAACCGAAGTCTTCACTAAAGCTAAGTACCCCGTTGGGGAATCTTTTTCTTGCTCCATACCGATGTCAGTAAAAGTTAATAATTGCATTACTTGTGGGAAGCAAATACCTCATAAGGATTTCCATTTATACTGTATTCCTTGCCTAGGCCCTGATCATAACTTGCCTAGCTGTCGGTTTTGTGGTAGATTTAACCAACGCACTATTAAGCATCGGTATATCTTTGCTTCAAAATATTTTGGAAACAGATTTAACTTTCCTGAAATGTCATTGGATAGCAATCCGGCTACCGAAGTTCACAAAAAACACAAAGAAAAGGACAAAGACAGACCATCGAGGTCCAAAACTGACAACAAAGCTTCTCCTAAGCCAGTCGCCGGTACTCAGTGAGGCGCTTTCGCAGCCCTTGATACCCGCTGTTTTCGAGTCGCAGGCCTCTACCGAGACCCATGTGGAGTCCGGTATGCTGCGAGATTCTCAAAGTATTGTACCCGCGGATGTCTCTCCCTCGGATGGGTCCAGAGCCGCTGAGCAGGCACCAGCTTCTGGGGGTGTATTCAGGCCACAACATTTTTATATAAAACTGACGCCAGCTAATAAATCAAAGACAAAAGCAACTTCTAAAGCTTAAAAAATTACACATGAGCCACGTGCTCAGGCCTCTATGTCCAAAAAGCAGATGATCAAAATGGCTGAAGACCTAATTACCTTGATCAGGGGTTCCCAACCCCCTGCTGATAAAAGGCCTAGGCAAGACACTGATTATGAATCTTCAGATCAGGTTTCTATTTCTTCTGATTCCTCTTCTGATCAGGAATTATCTATACCGCCCTATGAGGATTCTGATGCAGAGGAATCTATCCCATCTGCATCTCCTCCTGAAGATTATTCCTTTGGAGAAACCTTGCATACTTTGAGGGAGCATTTTCACTGGGAGAGTCAAGATTTCTCAGAATCAAAAAAGAGGCTTAGGGATTTCCTTCTTCTCCCTCAGCATAGGCCTTTAGCCATACCCTCCTGTTTTAGACATTGTGGATGATGTGTTTACGGAGTCAAGCTTGACTCCAGACTCCTTACCTCCGACTCCTAGCAAGCCAGACAGATATTACAGGGTTCCTGACTCACACAAATCTTTATTTAGAAACCCTGCTGCTGACCCTAAAACTATTTCACAGGGTCCAAAAGGTGTTAAGGCCTCAACAGCAAAAAATCCTACTCCCTCTGACAGAGATTCCAGGGCACTGGATAGATGGGGAAAGAAGGTTTATACATCTGCAACCTTGGCAATTAGGGCCTTAAACTGCCAGTTTCATATGCTGAAGTATCAACAACATGTTATGGGATTACTGAAATAGAAAATGTTGTTGATTTCTGAATGTGCAGAAAATAAAGAATTGCAGGAATTATTGCATGCAGCAGAACAAATTGGAAAGCATACTTTACAATGTGGTTTTGATTCCTTAGAGGCCTCCTGCAGGGCCGCAGTTACTGGATCTGTGATTAGGAGGCATGCCTGGCTAAAAGAGCAAAATTTGCCTGATCATGTTAAAGCTAAATTGCTGGATGCACCTTTATAGCATGACACTCTGTTTGGTATTAAGGCAGAAGAGGTTTTAAAGAAAATGGAAGACAAAGCTAAGTCTAAGCAAACTGTAAAAGACTTCTTACAAGTGCAGCCACCAAGATTCAGTAGACACTGGCCTACAAAGAACTGGTCCTTTCCTGTGTCAGACAGAACTCAATGGGGCAAATCCAGACGCCCTAAAGGTTCTAGATACCAGTCTCAGGATTCTTACAGGTCAAAGCAATGGGGTGCTTCTACCTCCAAATCTGGAGGAAATAAAGCGCAACCCTACAGTAAATAGTCTCAATGACTTCCCTCTGCCATCACCAAGAACTTATCTTTTGGCAGCACCCTTAGGGGGAAGATTAACACTTTATGCTCAAAATTGGCAGTTAATAACCCAGGACAAGTGGGTGTTAAACATAGTATCTCAGGGATACAGATTCCACTTCCACACTCTGCCAATTGCAAACGGTTGGCCAGATCTGCAAAAAAATCAATGGGCAGAGACAGAAACAAGTTACATCCCTCATGGATAATGGGGGCTATGCAGCCAGTACCAGAACATGAAAAAGGACAAGGGTTTTATTCAAGACTGTTTTTGGTACCCAGAAAAGACAAGTCCTGGCACCCAATACTGGATTTATCAATTTTGAACACATTCCTGGACATTCCAAAATTCAAAATGCTAACTCTACAGCAGCTTCTGCCCATGCTGGGCAAGAACGCTTGGCTGGTGACAATAGACTTAGAGGCATACCTGCATATCCCAATAAGGGAATCATGCAGAAGATACTTCCGTTTCAAGGCTGGCTTTATGCATTACCAATTCTCTGCACTGCCCTTTGGCTTATCTACTGCGCTCAGGGTCTTTACAAAGTGCCTGGCACCAGTAATTGCATTTTGCAGACAAAGAAGTATACAAATCTATCCTTACTTGGACGACTGTCTCATTCAAGCAGAGAACAAGGACGTTCTTTTTCAGCATCTAGCGTTTGTGAAAAGGCTTCTAACATGCCTAGGGTACACAATAAACAAAAATAAATCACAACTGGTACCCTCTCAAAAGATAACATTCCTGGGTGCAAGCTTGAATACAACTGCCCAGATGGCTTTCCTCACGCCAAACAAACAAAGACAGCTGACTATTTACTTCAAACAGATGGCAACAAAAACCCAGTTATCTGCAAGACAAACTCTGCAGGCTTTGGGGTTCATGGCATTCTCCATTCTACTGATTCCATATGCGGGACTGCATATGAGGAAAGTACAGTGGTACCTAAAAGTTTATGGAGTCAACATTGTCATAGTCTGGAAACAATGATTCCTCTCATTCCCTGCCTACAACAGGAGTTTCTTTGGTGGGCAAAGGCATGTCACCAAAACATGGGACAGGCTTTCACTTTACCCCCTGCCAGCCAAACCTTAACAACAGACGCATCAGACTATGCATGGGGGGCCCACCTGGTGGGAAGATGCATTCAGGGCATATGTACCCCAAAACAAATGCATCTGCATATCAAACAAAAAGATATGTTAGCTGTTCAAAATGCCCTGACAGCCTTCAAGGACTTACTTCATCCAGGACAACTACTGATAAAGATGGACAACACTACGGTTATGTGGTACATAAACAAGCAGGGGGGCACATACTCATACCCCCTTTGCAGACTAGCCATGGCACTGTGGGACACAGCCTTGACTTACCAAGTACATCTTCAAGCTCAATTCCTGCCAGGAAAGCAAAATACTCTGGTAGACGATTTAAGCAGAAACCTTATGGACCCTCACAAGTGGAAACTAGATCCACAAGTCTTCAGCATGATAACAAAGAAATGGGGGAGCCCGGACATGGACCTATTTGCCTCTCCTCAGAATTATCAACTGGACAAATTCTGCACAAGGACTTATTACAGACAAGCATGGAAAGTGGATGCCCTATCCTTAAGTTGGAAAAACCTATCAGTTTACGCCTTTCCTACTCTGCCTCTTCTTCAAGGTCCTACTAAAAGTCAGACGAGAAAAAAACAAAGATGATACTAATTGCCCCGGATTGGCCCAGCCAATACTGGTACCCAATCCGAAGGAATATGTCGCAATTCCCAGCTTTGTACTTGCCTCAAATACCTCACTTACTGACTCAGCAAAACAATCAGATCCTGCACAATCAGCTCCAAACACTGAACCTGGCAGCATGGCTGATCATGTAGTTATTCAGATAACACCTCTCAGTAAAGCTGTGATGGGATGTCATGTTGGAAGCCAGAAGGCCCAGTACTAGAAAAACATATGCTGATAAATGGAAGAAATTCTGTGCTTGGAACCAAGCACAAGGAACTGACACAGCAGAGCCAAATATTCCTCATATTTTGCAATACTTGACTGAGATGCTTGACAAAGACCTATCTTTCTCATCAATAAAAATCCATGCCTCTGCCATCTTGGCTCATTACAACACAGAGCCACCAATCTTTTCTCATCCTTTGCTAAAGCAGTATCTAGAGGGGCCAAAAATTTAAGGCCTCCCAGAAGATCACCAGTTCCTGCATGGGATCTCAATTATGTGTTGGAAAAGCTCACCCTGCCTCCATTTGAACCAGCTGCTACTGCAGATCTAAAGTTCTTATCATGGAAAACAGCTTTGCTCCTGGCAATTACTTCAGCAAGAAGGGTCTCAGAGTTACAGGCCCCCGTGGAGCCTTTTAGTATATTTTACCCAGACAGGGTGTCCCTCAGGGACCAATCCTTCATTTATGCCTAAGGTGGTTTCCAGTGTGGCTCTTAACCAAACTATTCATCTACCAACGTTTTATCCAAATCCGGAGAACAAGGGGGAGCGGATTCTGCATTCCTTGGACATATGCAGACAACTAAGATTCTACTTGAGCAGGACTAAAGCTCTAAGAAAGACTGAGCAGTTACTAGTGACATTTGCTGCAGGATCAGAGGGAAAGGCTATTTCAAAGCAGACTATTTCAAAGTGGATAAGCCCACTGCATTTGTTTCTGCTACTTACAACATGGCATACCGGTGCCCAAGGGCATTAGGTCTCATTCCACCAGGGCTGCAGCTACATCAGCAGCTTTTCTCAGAGGGGTACCAACCAAAGATATTCTAGAGGCTGCTACTTGGAGTTCTGTTCACACTTTTACAAAGCATTATCATTTGCCTCTCTACTCTAAGTCCAGGGCAGGCTTTGCCACTGCAGTTCTGCAGGGCCTTATAGCCGCCCCTAATGCAGTTTAGCTCCAGCCTCCCATCCATAGCTTTGGGATTCTACCCAAATGTAATGACTGCAACAGTGAAACACGAAGAACATAGTACAGTTGTGTACACTTACCATAAATGTAGATGTTCGAGTGTATTCACTGTTGCAGTACAGGTTACCCACCCGCCATCCCCCTTTTATTCTGGAGTTTCTCTTTCCTTCACTATTTTCTACATCCTTTGTGGTGCATTTGCTTGTAGATGAAGGTAAAGTTTATATTGTTGCATGTATATATAGCTTATATATATTTTTGCTACCCATTTGGGGGGCACCTGACATCTGGGGCAAGAAAAACTAAAGAAAATGGCATTGGCTGCCTGTTTTACACCCCTGACAACCTGACGTCAGACAGCAACCGACGCAGGACCCAAGGCTTTGGAATTCTGGCCAACTGAGGGCAATCTGCCAGCAGATTACCCAAATGTAAGGACTGCAACAGTGAAATACACTCTAACATCTACATTTATGGTAAGTGTACACAACTGTACTTTTTGCCAGTCACACCCAAACACTGAACGTCCTTTATGTTGTGCAAAATAGCATCTTCTTACTGTCACCTTTAGTTGTTCCTCATTACAACAGGTAAGAGGTAAAAAATTAAATATAAATCACAATAAATAAAAACCAACATTTTATGGCTTTAGATAAGTTGTGGGGTGACCTTTCTACAGTCTGTAGGAATTTATAGCTGATTAGGCCCCTTGGGATGGCAACAGTTTGTCTGTCTTAGTCTGTTGCTTTCTTCCAACAAACAGTGAAATTCAGAGGCAAAAAATAAAATGTAAATTGAAATAAATCTACTACGCAGCTGCACAGTAAATCACAAAACAAGACTGGATGATTTCAGTTCAGCTCTAGAGTGTCCTTTCTACAGTCCATGTGAATTTATAGCTGACTAGGCCACTTGGGATGGTTATAGTTTGCCCGTCTACAGTATCCATCAGACAGTGAAAATTAGAGTTAAAAAATAAAATATAAATCAAAATAAATTTTCTTCTAGCAGGCAGTTGCACTAAATCACAAAACAACACTGGATAGATTAAAAAAAAATCTTAGTATTATCATTATCAATTAACGGCAGGTGACCAATTTATCCAGTAGCCTATCATTTATAATACATATTTCTTGGCTCTAAAGAATTCGTCCAATTTTGTAAATGTTTCAAGATAACCATATTCCTCTCTATGTATGTGTGTATATACATTTGCACTATTTAACAACCATTTCATTACCCCCATTGGTTGTACTGTTGTTTCTTTTAAAATTATCTGATAATCTATTTATACCATGTATTGATGATGGTCTCATTCTAGGACATTCGGGTAAGAACTTATTTTTGTTAGCAGTATATATATAAGAGTTGATCTTCATTAAGTTCCAGTAATGTATAAGATATACATTTAAAGTGGGAGTGTCTCCTGATCTGTCAGATTGCATACTCCATGTGTTTGATTAGTTATTCCTCTTTGTAATATTTCCATTTGCCCACTATCTGTTTTACTAGATGTGTACCAAGTTTGGCACCCGTATTCCAACGTAGATCATACAATGCTAGTAAAGATGAGAATAATAACGTCATTCCTTTTTGATCTAGCATATCTGTACAGCCAATCATTTTCAGGCGCTTTAATGTACATTATTCAAATGAATTCCAAAAGTCAACTTCTCCTAGATCATTGAAGGTTGACATTCTCTCAGTGTTATAATCATTTGTCTGATGAGATCCAAAATCCAGTTTATTACTAAAGCTCATGTTTTGGCCACATTAATTGTGATGTTTTTTTCACTGCTAACTCAGCTACCTCTATCTGCTTGCTTCAGCATATTTATCATCATTGCTTTCCCCTTTGCATCAGTGTAGCAGTTGAAGAAACCACCATCAGATTTTAAATGGGTAAAATACAAACTGTACAAAAATGGGTAAAGTATTGAACCTTGTGAAACCCCTAATGTAAATTATATCATCTAGAACATATTGTCAACTATATTGACAATATGTTCTAGATGATATATTATATATATAAATTGTATATATATATATATATATATATATATATATATATATATATATATATATATATATATATATATATATAGGTAAATTTATAAATATAAATTGGCTTTACCAGAAAGGCTCATCCAGACTCTGCTACACTTTGCTGTGAAGGAAAGGTTAGTTTGCTTTTATTTTTTGTATTTTGTATATTTTAAATACTGTAGTTTGTTTTCTTTACCTTGTGTTTTACCTGCATTCTGCTTTAACAGCATATTAAAACTTCAAAAGAGACCACAGCTCTCTCTCTTCTGAGTCAGGCAGAAATTAGAACTGATCAATTAAGGACTCATTCATAAGATAGAAGAGGTCACTTAAGGTTAATCATTTGTTAACTGACGGGTGGAGCTAGGAACTAAACCTTCAATTTAAGGAGTAAAATAAAACATTTCTGAGCTTTACCAGAAAGGCTCATCCAGACTCTGCTACACTTTGCTGTGAAGGAAAGGTTAGTTTGCTTTTATTTTTTGTATTTTGTATATTTTAAATACTGTAGTTTGTTTTCTTTACCTTGTGTTTTACCTGCATTCTGCTTTAACAGCATATTAAAACTTCAAAAGAGACCACAGCTCTGTCTCTCTTCTGAGTCAGGCAGAAATTAGAACTGATCATTTAAGGACTCATTCATAAGATAGAAGGGGTCACTTAAGGTTAATCATTTGTTAACTGAGGGGTGGAGCTAGGAACTAAACATTCTATTTAAGGGGTAAAATAAAACATTTCTGAGCTTTAACAGACAGGCTCATCCAGACTCTGCTACACTTTGCTGTGAAGGAAAGGTTAGTTTGCTTTTATTTTTTGTATTTTGTATATTTTAAATACTGTAGTTTGTTTTCTTTACCTTGTGTTTTACCTGCATTCTGCTTTAATAGCATATTAAAACTTCAAAAGAGACCACAGCTCGCTCTCTCTTCTGAGTCAGGCAGAAATTAGAACTGATCAATTAAGGACTCATTCATAAGATAGAAGGGGTCACTTAAGGTTAATCATTTGTTAACTAAGGGGTGGAGCTAGGAACTAAACCTTCTATTTAAGGGGTAAAATAAAACATTTCTGAGCTTTACCAGAAAGGCTCATCCAGACTCTGCTACACTTTGCTGTGAAGGAAAGGTTAGTTTGCTTTTATTTTTGTATTTTGTATATTTTAAATACTGTAGTTTGTTTTCTTTACCTTGTGTTTTACTTGCATTCTGCTTTAACAGCATATTAAAACTTCAAAAGAGACCGCAGCTCTCTCTCTCTTCTGAGTCAGGCAGAAATTAGAACTGATCAATTAAGGACTCATTCATGAGATAGAAGGGGTCATTTAAGGTTAATCATTTGTTAACTAAGGGGTGGAGCTAGGAACTAAACCTTCTATTTAAGGGGTAAAATAAAACATTTCTGAGCTTTACCAGAAAGGCTCATCCAGACTCTGCTACACTTTGCTGTGAAGGAAAGGTTAGTTTGCTTTTATTTTTGTATTTTGTATATTTTAAATACTGTAGTTTGTTTTCTTTACCTTGTGTTTTACCTGCATTCTGCTTTAACAGCAGATTAAAACTTCAAAAGAGACCACAGCTCTCTCTCTCTCTTCTGAGTCAGGCAGAAATTAGAACTGATCAAGGACTCATTCAGAAGATAGAAAGGGGTCACTTAAGGTTAATCATTTGTTAACTCAGGGGTGGAGCTAGGAACTAAACCTTCTATTTAAGGGGTAAAATAAAACATTTCTGAGCTTTACCAGAAAGGCTCATCCAGACTCTGCTACACTTTGCTGTGAAGGAAAGGTTAGTTTGCTTTTATTTTTTGTATTTTGTATATTTTAAATACTGTAGTTTGTTTTCTTTACCTTGTGTTTTACCTGCATTCTGCTTTAACAGCATATTAAAACTTCAGAAGAGACCACAGAGCTCTCTCTCTTCTGAGTCAGGCAGAATTTTTTTTCTCGCCCTCCCACCCAGTCATAATTGTCTTGTTAAATACCACTGTCTTTCTAGTTGCCTGCCTCTTATGTTAATCTGACCATATATCTCATTTCCTCTCTACTTTCAGTGGCTTGTGTGAGTAATCACTAAATCAAAAACCCCTCCCCTTCAACTATTTAAATTTATTGGCCATCCTACTGTATTCCATAGTACCAGAATACAAAAGTGACCACCCCTTTCAACCCATCTTGCTGTTTTAAAAATAGTAACTCTCCACTAAACCATAACTTTTTAAACAGGTAAAACTTAAGTTACCTACTTTCAGGTCTACCTTCTCTAGTGCACACTGCAGTGTGCATTTTTTTTCTTCTTACTTTTAAGCATCCCTTTGACTAGCACTTTCTCTAATACCTGCTGGAAAGCACTAGGAAGCCTTAAACTGATACAAGCACTCAACTCTCCTTGTTAATAAGGAGAAATTAATAGTAGGCACTAAACAGCCTATAATTGCAAAGTACCTTGCTAAGGTAAGGGAAAACAGCTCCTGTACTTTACAAAAAAAAAATCATCAAACCAGGCATGTCCAAGGGTCAGCTTCCGGTGATTTCTCCTGTCCACCTGCTGAATCTGTGCATACTGGGGCAATGCAGCAATTGCCTCATGTACACAGACAACCCTCTCCTCCTACCACCAAACACTACAACCTGTGAGAGATGCACTTACATAGCCAAAATCGAAGCAAAGCTCTCTCCACCCAAGATTGTGCTAGACAGTCAAGAGGAGAAGGTTAACACCCACACTACACCTCAAGCAACACATACCCCTTCTAAACCCACACCACCAACACCCACATATAGCAACACTAAATCCACATATGCAGAGGCCCTTAACTGTAACCTGCCCAAGCAACAAGGACCTCTGAAGCTGAAACGCAAACAAACACCAATCACAACCAAAGTGTCACATAGTTCAAAACACCTGTGTGCCACCCAGCAACAGCCCCTAAGGCAAGACAATGTACCTAACACTTTAGTCATAGGTGACTCTATAGTCTGGCACACTGATGTCCCTCTCACCAGGTTGAACAAGGAGAAAATTACAGTCAGCTGCCTGTCGGGTGCCAGGATCCGCCACATAACGCATGCACTCAAGTCACTCCACAACAAGTACAAATATGACTTGAGACATACGTCCCTGGACTACATGAAGATACATGGAAGAGCTCTCGGATCATGTGGCCCAGGCAGGTATGACCCTAGCCCTGAGTAGCATCCTGCCTTCGCCCAGAATGATACCACAATATAAGGACAAAATGATTGACTTCAACAATTGGCTAAGCTTCTGGTGTCATTCAAAGGGGATCCAGTATCTGTCTGCCTGGGACGACATGATTGACAGACCACGATGCTTTGCCAGAGATGGTCTGCACCTGTCACCTCTGTTATTCAGGTTACTGGCTAAGGCTCTTGCCACCCCTATAGTGCCTTTTTTAGGGAAAGTTCAAAGAACAAAACCACCACAGTAACAGGTACAAGCATGCAAAATCTGAAGGTAATGCTACTCAATGCAAGAAGTCTAAACCTCAAAATGCACTCTCTCGAGGCACTCCTAAAAATGGAGAACATCGATATCTGTGCAGTAACTGAGACCTGGTTCAAGGCTCCAGAGAGCACCCCTGCAATACCAGGCTACAACTCTTACCACACTTTTCGGCCACCAAAGCAGGACCGAAACACTAAAGGTGGAGAAGTGTCAGTATTCACCAAGGATATTCACACCATCAGGCTAGTTGCCCAACACAATGCGTCTGAAATTCTCCAGGTGCAACTAACACTAGGTAAGACTGCAATCCAAATTGTAGCTTGCTACAGATCCCCCACCATACCCCAAGATTCTCACTACACCTTTCTAAACATACTGGAAAATATTAAGATAGAACCAAACACCCTAATATTGGGTGATTTTAACTACCCTGCCATTAACTGGGAAAGCTACTCATGTACCAACACCTTTGCCCAATGGTTCTTGGAATTCATAAATTCCAACGCCCTGGATCAACTAATCCATAGTCCCACCAGGGGCTCCAATATCCTAGACCTGATCATTACCAACATGGGAAATCGATGCTCCACACCTATGGTCACCCCCTCGTTAGTCACGTCTGACCATAAGCTAATCACCCTTAACATCCACATCCCACCCCCACCCCCCAGTAAGGAAACCTCCATAAAAAACTTCTCCAAAGCCAACTTCATGCTACTCAAGTCAGAAGTGACAAACTTCATGACACCCATGCAGACGGGAGCTGAAAGTTCAACTGCTGAATCCTACACTAAGGCACTGTACGAGCACATCCACTCATGCATAAATCGTGCCATCCCAAATAGAACCAAGATGCTCTCATCCAAAAAAAGAAGCCAATCTGGTGGTCCCCTGCCATAAACAAACTTTACAACAAAAGGAAGAAACTGTTGCAGAAAAGAGGAAAATCCCAGGATGCAAAAAACTTCCTTACCAGCCTCAGTAAGAAACTGAGATCCCTCATAAAATCCTCCAAAGCTAGTTACGAAAATAAAATTGCCAAAGATTCCAAAGACAGCAACAAGGCATTCTATAACTATGTCAAGAATCTAAATGGCAATGCTCAGATCTGTTCTGAGTTAAAACAGAATGGCATTAAATATACTGATCCCAAGGATATTGCCAATATCCTGGCAGATCGATTCAGTGCCAACTTCACCCCCCAAATGGCCCATCTCAATACCGGAAGATTGCCAAATTCCGGTAATAACGGCCACACAGGTAAAAAATGCACTCTCCAAAGCTAAGAATACAGCATCCATGGGACCAGATGACATCCCGGGCTGTGTACTACATGAACTACAATATGAACTGGCACCTCACCTAAGTGTCATGTTTAATCATAGCCTCACCTCAGGTTTCGTGCCCACTGAGTGGTGCACAGCTACAGTTAGTCCCACTCCACAAGGGGGGATCCACCTTGGATCCCGGAAACTACCGTCCCATCAGTCTGACAAGCCTTATCTGCAAGGCCATGGAGTGTATTATCATGGAACTTATAAACAAAGACATTGGCAACCTTCAAACACTGGACCCCATCCAGTTTGAGTTCGTGAAGGGCCGATCTTGTCTCCTGAACTTGATTGACTTCTTCAAATCAGTCTCCAGAGCCATGGACAAGGGTAAGGTGGTCCATACAGCCTATCTAGACCTTGCCAAGGCCTTTGACACCATCCCCCACTCTGGAATCATAGATAAACTTACTAAGCTGGGCATTAATCCCTACGTCGCCCAATGGGTTGCTAACTGGCTTACTGATAGAACCCACACTGTAAAAGTAGCCGACTCCAAATCCAGTTCCAGACAAGTGACAAGTGGAGTACCTCAGGGTTCAGTCCTGGGACCGCTCTTGTTTGGCATCTACTTCTCTGAAGTACAGGCCAACACTGAGGGACTCTGAATAACAAAGTTTGCAGATGACTGCAAACTGGCAACCATTATTGAATCCCCAAATGATGTGGATACTCTACAAAAGGGCCTTACAGAAACAGATGCTTGGTGCCAGAGCCATGGGCTCAAGATCAATGCCAAGAAATGTAGTTATCCCCTTTGGGAAAAAAACATGTATCCGTGAATTACCATATAGGTGGCAGTACACTAAACACAGAAAGTTTGATAAGAGACTTAGGGACACAGGTGGACAGTGGTCTCAACCTTCGATAATCATATCATCACAACAGTCAGGAAATCCTTCTATGTGGCACACCTCATCACTAAGGGCTTTTCATCCAGAAAAAAGGAGGTCATTGTCCCACTGTACTCATCCCGCATTAGACCCATTATAGAATACAATGCCCCGTTTGGTATGTACCTCTCAAGACATTTGCAACAACTGGAAAGGCCACAGAAATACCTCACTGAAAGAATCACAGGCCTAAAGCAGATGCCCTACGCTGACCACCTTAAAAAACTCCAGCTATACTCTGTCGCATATCGTTTACTCAGAGGCGATCTTTGCTTAACATACAAGGCCATGTCAAACCCAGAGCTGTTGGACATGCTACACTTAAAGAAATCCCAATCCCTCAGAGCCACACGCTCCAGGGATCTAAACCTTGTTATCACAATAAACAAAACATGCTGGAGGGATAGGTTCCTGACCCAGGGACTCCCCAGATTCTGGAATAGATTGCCCATACATGTCAACCAGAGTGCCTCTTTGGTCCTCTTCAAAAGGAACCTTGACGATTGGATGGGAGAAAGGAAATTCACCCCGGGGATCACGTCAGTCGCCCTGCTAGACAGGGGTCCAGGGAAGTAA
This sequence comes from Protopterus annectens, assembly GCF_019279795.1. Classification (NCBI taxonomy): domain Eukaryota; kingdom Metazoa; phylum Chordata; order Ceratodontiformes; family Protopteridae; genus Protopterus; species Protopterus annectens. The sequence continues at coordinate 55,805,201 of NC_056726.1, forward strand.
ATAGTGTGGGAAGAAATATCCAGGGAATTGTTATGGCTAGGCTTGTATAGGCCCTAGGGCTGATAGCCTAGTACCAACCTATGAACTTCTGTAGTCCATCTGCAGTTGTAAACAAATTTTGCATCTGGCAAACAATAATAATCCTAAGCCTAAATTATCAAGCTTTTATTTATTTTATTTTATTTCACATTTGTTTATGGGAAAGTCCAACTGGACACGTCCTTTTTCAGGGAGACCCAGGGAGAAAAGCTCCAGTTAAGAATTACTAACCTTACAGAAGTCAACAAAGATGGAAATATTCACAAACAACAGATACACAATGATGGACAGTACAAATCTGTATCAGAAAATATTTACATCACACCTTTACATGAATGTTTACAATTTTGATGAGGGAGAGACTAGTTTCCAGACATTTACCACTCGTTGAATAAATATTTACATCAGTTACGTTCATCACATGGGTAAGCATTTGCAAATACACCTTTGGTATTTACGTCACGCATTGTATGTGATTATGAGCAATTTAAATTAGAAAGAGATAGTTTCCATTCATTTGAAGGCAAATATTGGTGATTGATAACACACAGTGACAAGTATTTTGTTTAGAGTGTGAGATAAGGCCTTTGATTATAATATTTTATGATTTGTAGAATTAAAATCAACATTTGCCACAAGAGCCTTTAATTTATATTCTGAAATTGTCACTACATTATTATTATAGAAATTTAAATTTCAAGTAGCAGTTGATCTATGTGACTTAAATGCAAATGGATTAATGTTCATAAATCCTCACTCCTTCACCAATTTCTGTACAAGTATTACTTTGTGGAGTATTGTTACTTGGCTGGAATTGCTAACATATTTACTAACTTTGTTTCTGTGCAACATTCTAATAAGATCATTCTTCGAATCAACAGGTATATATATTTCTTAAAAGCTGCTATTACAATATATGGATCATGGATGATCAGTATTGCACTGTGTCTCCAGTTATGCAGCTTGTTGTGACCCTGCCATATGATTATAATCCAAATTGTAGGACATAGTTATTTGGACAGTCTCTCTGAGCAACCCCCAGATGACAGGAGAGTCACGATTGGGGAGAGATGGGTGAAGGCTGCCAGCCTAGTCAAATAGAATTTGATACATAATTCTATCAACTGTATAAATAAATGTAAAATACAGGCTTGAGTTTTTAAATGTAAGAAAGCACTGTATAATGTAAACTTCAGGATTTTGCAACATTGCCATCTGCTGCAAGGAAAACCAAGCCAAGTATTTCAAATGTGTCTTTTTAAGTTGAAAAGATCTTATGAATCTCTTTAATGTTAGAATATGGCTCCAGGGCAGCTGGATGAAAATTTCATGCCCATTGTTTTAAGACTAAAGTTTATGACTAGAATTCAGATGTGAAAGGTGCTTTATTGCTCTGGTTTCTGCTAGCATATACATGTGAAATGTCTTCTATTGTTGTTTCTGTGCAGGTGTTAGATTGCTAAATAATGTAGTTTGTTTGCCTGGGAAAACCTAAGTGTCAAAAATGATGTAATTTGGAGAGGGACCCAGCAAACATATTTGTTAGTAATGTTTAAATACTATTTCTCACAAGAGACCGGTAGCATTTTGATCTTGGATATCCACTTATCAGCACTCTGCCTTGTGCTCACATGTAAGTCTTAGCACTGTGATTTCTTGTAGGAATAGTTAAAGCTAGTGAAGATTAATTAGGTATTTTTCTTTTAAATCAGACCTGTCCTACTGTATTATTTTAAGTTTCTGTGTGATCTCTGAACTCTTAGATATCTCTGTGGTGTAGTAGTTTTGTCTTGTGTTTTAATTATTTATTATTAAATATTTTTTAAAACCTTCTACATGTGGCTGATTTGTATAGAGATAAGCTCTAGAGTACATTGCATATTTATAGAGGTTACTGTAATAAGCCACTCTAAAGTAAGCCTTGACTGTTAGTCATACTACCATTGGATATTAATATTGCACAGTAATAATTGGACACCCTTTTAAGGGCCTTTTAGTAGCTGATATTATTAACTGGGTGGTGGCAGTAATTACTACCGTATACTCTGGGTAAAGGGGCACAGTTGAAGAATCTGTGTCAGCTTTTCCCAGGAGTGTCTGTGAAGTTGTATAAATACTTATCTCAAAGTGTGTGTGTGTGTGTTGTCTCAGCTACTTGGCAGGGACACGAAACACTGGTTGGACAGAGAGGGTACTGGAGGTTTTAGCTTGCCAATTAGGCTGAGACCTGGACCCTATAGCTGTGCCAGTGGGGAGTCTTATTGGGGACCTGGTGAGCAAGGGAGCAACCAGCCCCAGACTGACTGTGTTCTCTGTGTGCACTTAAGGGAAATTGTACTTTACTGTGTGTATTAGTTATCATTTCCTCTTCTAGAAGACGACCACCCTGGTGTTGGTGGTGAGGATTGAGGCTCCTTGATTGCTGGGCCAGGGCACAGTCGTCACAAGGAGCATTCATGAACCTCCAGTAGATGTAGGCCTACCTACAGAGAACAGCTTATGCAGTGCACAGAAGTGGACTAATTCCTCCCCCTGCCATGCACACTGAAATCAGAATTTGTCTTACTACTGTATTCATACACTCTTGAGTTGCAGTTAAGTTTACATTCAGTTGTTAGATTTCAGTTGTCAGAGTTGTTTTTTCCTAGTCACAAAGTAAACTAATGGAAGTTGAAGGAATCAAACCCTGGATTACAGAAAGCAGATTGTCCTTGTCAAGCCCCTACTTAAGCTCCCCACAACCCTACTATAAGTAAATACCTTTTCAGTCCCCCCACATACAGCTAAGTACTCCACTATTGTGGATACTTATTAAACTCTACAATCAATGCTGTTGGACTTCACTCTTTTTGTAAATATATTTTTAGTCTGTAAAAATATCGATATGTATATCTCATGTGTTTGCATTTCTGCTTTGTCTCTCTAACATTCTTGTATAACTGATTTTGACCATATTTTTGACTCAATGTTTTATTCTCTGTAAACTGTTGGTGTTTTTTTTTTTTTTTTTTTTTGAGTTTTTCTCCTCGGGTCTCCACTGAAAATAGGCCACAATAATGTCAATAAATAAAATAAATGTATATATGTATATGTATGTGTATATATATATATATATATATATATATATATATATATATATACACACACACACACACACACACACACACACACACACACACACACACACACACACACACACACACACACACCAATATCTTAACAGTAATTGCACATTAAAAGGATACAGTCAACAGTGTTATTCAGTAAAAGCTCTTCTTTACAATGATTGGGGTCATCAGATTCGAAGTCTAGACCTAAACAGTCATTCAAATGGAATAACTCATGAAATGGCACTCAGTTAAGACTCTTATTTATTACACTGATCCTTTTGCAATATCTAGTTTCTCTGTGTTCACTAAATTCAGATGAAAGTGTGTGTGGAATATTTGTACTAGATTACTGCTAAGTGCTGGTAACATTAACTATTGAAAAAAATGTATATATACCAATCTACAGCTATGTGTTAGAAATGGTGACTGGAATTTTCTTTTCAATGTGCTTTTTGTATTACCCTATCACTATATGAGGGCTAGAGCTGTTCTGTGTGTGTGTGTGTGACTGTGCACAAATCACTGAAAGCACAATTCACTGAAAACTCAATTCATTGAAACACATTTCACTGAAAGTTATATATGGCCTTTTCCCCACTGTAGTGCGACCCTGGAGGTAGAATATATAGTAAGGGGGGGTGGGGTGCATAGCCCCCACATAGTTTGGATATATATTAAGTTTAGAAAAGAGTAATTTATTGAAATTGCAAGTATCCATGTGTATAGTTCAAAATATTTAAAGTAGGTGGGGGGGCTACACCCCAAACACCCCCCAAAGTGCGGGGCGGTGCCCCCCACACCCCCCTTACTATATATTCTAACTCTAGTGTCGCACTACAGTGGGGAAAAGGCCATATATAACTTTCAGTGAAATGTGTTTCAGTGAAATGTGTTTCAGTGAAATGTGTTTCAGTGAAATGTGTTTCAGTGAAATGTGTTTTCAGTGAAATGTGTTTTCAGTGAAATGTGTTTTCAGTGAATTGTGCACAGTCAAATGTGTTTCAGTGAAATGTGCTTTCGGTGAATAGTCCTAGACCCATATATATATATATATATATATATATATATATATATCAAATGTGTGTGTGTGTGTGTGTGTGTGTGTGTGTGTGTGTGTGTGTGTGTGTGTATATATATATATATATATATATATATATATATATATATATGTTTGTGTGTGTGTGTGTGTGTGTATATATATATATATATATATATATATATATATATATATATACATACACAGATATACAGACACACACACAGTTTTTGGAAGGAATGAAGTTCATCAAATGTTACTTCTCTGCTTAGCAGTATATCCCACTGGTGATGAGGATGGACCCCTGGATAAGGCAAAGTAATAAAAATCCATACTCTGTGAGAATGATGGCTCACGTCATCTATGCTCTCATCCCAACTGGAAACGAGAGCAATGTGGAAGAAAGATACCTAGACAGTTCCAGTAGTAGTAGGAGCCAGGGGTCTTGTACAAAAATAATCTACAATCGTATTTAGATATAAGTTACCGATACATGTAACCCTGTATGAATTGCAGAAAGAGTCATTACTGGGCACATTGAGGGTTCTGCGAAGAGTACTTCTGGCTGACATCCAAGACTGAAACAATACTAATTTCTTGAACTATAATCATACTTTGACTTTGGAATGGAGGACCATTCCCGTCATAGTAGTAGAAACCCAAAAGACTAGGAGAAATTAAAAAGGGAGAAATCATAAGGCAATACCAAGTTATTTAGTACATGCTGTAAACAGAAGTTGAAACAGACATTTTATCTTTGCATCTTAAGAAATAATCTGAATTATGACATACATTTTCTGGATAATAAATGGGGACTGTGAAATAACAGTTGTACATAAATGAAAGTGAGAGACCAAGAGAACACATTAGTAGAAATTGTAAAAGAGCTTGGATGAGGAGAGGGTTAGGGAAAACAAATGGTTGATAGTGGGTATTAAAATGCTCAGTAGATTTAAAGTGTCTAATTAATTCAGCTTTGCAAGAATGCAGAAAAGTGAAAATAGACAACACTACAAATAATTAATATTTACATATTTGAATAGATTATACTTGATGACTAAAATAAACTTTGAGGAAAAAAATGGCTAATTTAGGCAGCTAATAACGTATATTCCGATCATTCCGATCACAGGGTTGCTGGGAACAACGGTAAATGTTAAGATTGGCTGTTTTTCTTGTGTTTTTCTGTGGTTAGTATCCTAGAATTACTGGCAGAGAACACAGTTACATCAGTGAGACTATGAAGGTTGATAAAATGGGACCCATTTTAAATTTCAGTATTTGCATTCCTGGCTAGTGTGCAGTGTTCCCTGGATCATCATTCAGCTTGACACCTCCTCTTTACAAATACTGAAACACTCCTTTCCAAGTAGTATAATGCAGTATATTACTAGACGTGCATGAGAACTCCTTGGTGTTATTTATGTAATATAAGTACACCATACTGTTAATTACAGAAGCCTGACAGTGCATAGTTAAAAATATAATCATTTTGTAAACCAGTTACTGCCTTCCATTTTACACCATGAGCCTGCTTCCTACATCATGCATGTACAAACCATAGTAAATCAAATGCACTGTTTTACAGTCATTCCAAACCCCAGGGTATGCCTTTGTGCCTTAATGATAAATGCTGACAGTTTGTTAACTGGCTTAAGAACAATATAACTTCTTTGTATCTTGATTTTGTAAACTGACGTTTCAGCTGCATTGACTGTACTTTGCGTAAAAGTTACCATTATCGTTTTTATTAAGCAAACAGTACCACTGAACCAGCCAGACTAAAAGTTCTCATGAACAGAGGTTTAATCTGTCGGGGACGTAGCACCCTCCTCCCCAATACGAACCCATTTCTGATTACCTCTTTGTCTTAACAGGGCTACTTAACCTTAACTCCATACTTTCCCAGATTGTTCCATTATGGTATTCTGTGGCTGTTCAACACATTTGCTTTCCAGCTACTGTGTAAGACCTCCCATTTATCACTGTTACTTCTTTAAAATTCTTCCCTATAATTCCTTGCGTCTGTGCTCGTTTCATGGCATTTCTTCATTCTTTTCCCATGGCCATTGAGTCAAATTGTTGCATAGTTACCGTTGACCAGTGGAGCCCTAATCTGTAGATTCCATACCCCCCCCCCCCCTCACACACACACAAATGAGATTAGAGATTCTCTGCTTTCTGACACCATCTGTTAGCTGTTGCTCAGGTCTTTCCAGGGCACATACCTCATTCTTTCTTTTTTCTTTGCTGATCTTGGATGAGAGAATACTCTAAATTATCATTAGCATATTAAAGTCTGTCATAATATCCATGTTTATACCTGGATTCTGTTTCAGACTCATCATCTTTTGTATTTGAGTTTGTTGACCTACTGAGGTCATTGGTGCTCCAAGCTTCCTCTTTCATTCTGAGAAGTTGTATCCCTAGGAGGCTCATCACTGGCCCTTAAAGTGTTCTCTCTTTTCTGCCTTTCCCCTCCGTACATTCCACTCAAACTATTTTCTGCCGCTTCCTCGTCCTACCCTTCGATAGTGTGTGGTGCTATCTTTTCTGTCATTGCCTACCCTCTTTTTCCTAAATGCCCTTTATCCAGGGATTATCCTGTACTATCAGTGGCATGTGTTTCTATTATCTCAATTTTCTTGGTCTCACTTCCCACTAGTAGTGCTTCTGGCTTTTCCATTTTTGGGCTTCTGGTATTGCTGAGAACCACCTTGACCCTGCCTCTGTTATCTGTTCACTTACTTATTTGTCCCTTTTACTCCAGATATCCTATGTGTTGTTGCATTTCTTGCCTCCCACTGACATTTTGAGTATCATCCTTTTGCTTTCTACCTCTTCTGTTATTTTCTTCACCCCCCTCCCTATGTCACCCCCTCCTTCCTCATCTGGCTGTCAATCCCCCCCCCCTTACTGCCCACATTCAAATTCCTTACTATATCCCCTCTAGAGGATGTTGCTGAATTGTCCCCTTCACATGCTTCCATTCCAAAGTCCATTGATGCCTTCCCTTGCTATCACTTCCATTGTTGTGATCCCATTTGCTGCCATCTTACTGCTTTCCTTTCTACTATATCACTAAAACAGCTGACCCTTTACTTCTTGTAGCGTTTCCTTTGAGTAGCCTTCTCCCTTCCTCCACTTTTCTCATCTCAGTTTCGCGGGACTTTCATCTTCGTGTGACTTCACAGCTCTGTCTACAGAATAGTTCTCTTGATTCCCGATATTTTTTTGCTTTCATTTCCTCCTGCTTGTAACATGTCTACTTCTACTTTGTTCTGCCCTACTTGTCCCCATTCTGTTTGTAACATCCGTCCATGTTCCATTGTCATTTTCTTTGCTTCTTCCTCTTTGCCAGCTCACTGCCCCATCTACTTCAAACCCTCTTTACCTCTTTTTGCTTGACTAGTCAACCTTTTGCCCCTATCCTACTTTTCAGATTTTGCTTTGCAACTCCGTGATTATTCTGTGAACCTCATATCCCCATCTACTTGATAACTCTTGCCATTCTCTATCCCCTTTCCTTGTGCCTCCCTACTTCTCTTCTTGGATCGTGTTCCCTTTTCTTTAAAACAAACATTGCCTCTTCCCAAAGAACCTAAGGTTCTGTCTACCTGCCCTCCTACTGTCCTTGTTGTGAACCTACATATTCGTTTTTTTTTTTGTAGTTTCTTGTCCTTTACGTTCCTTGTCTCTGATTTCTTAGGTATTCTGCCTCATTAATGTATCCTGCTTGAGGATATAGCATCTCACAGGTGTTATGGCATTTTCTTGAGCATGTAGGATTCCTTTTCTTGTCCACACAATTATTAGCAGTGTGTGAGTATAGATAGCCCTTTTAAGAGCGCTAATATATTGTGTATCGGATATGCGTAACAGTAGATACTCTCACTGGTTATGTGGCCACACTGTTACTCCTTACTATGCAGGTAAGACTACACTGCTTAATAAAGATTGTGTAACATGTGTAACAGTAATTCAGCTGCCTGAAGAGATCACAAGTCCTTATGCACTTTCTGTTGTGAAAGCTTCTGAAGAATAAAAATACACTTGAAGTTTGCTGTCAGTGAATAGGTTTTTGTTTGTTCGTTCTGCATGTAAAATGGGTTACTGCCCAGTTGTACCTTCCCAGTCAACAAATGTCAAATAAATAAAATATTTAGTGTCTTCTACTGCATTGCGGAGCATTTTAACATGTTACAGTTTTCTGATGCTTACTGATCTGTTTCTTTTAAAAGATGGTATTTGTCATGTGCTCATATCATTTATTTTTTGTGTTTTATATTTATTTTGAAGAGCCAGTATCCCATGATAGATCAACAAAAAGAAAAGGAATGACCACAGCTGAAGGAATAAACACTATTTAATGAGAAAACAAATAAAAACCAAGAGTAAGCGCTTTCGCAATCTTCCTGATTGCTTCTTTAGACTAAATCACATAACTGCCTCCCTAAACTTAAACTAATAAGCAACCAATCAAATCACAGAAGCAATTATTCAATATAATGAGTATAAAACATTATTAAGACACAATAGGTATAAAAATGTGCAATTACAATAAAACAGAATACATCCTACTATTTTTAATTAAAAACTTAATGCATTTAGTAATTCAAAGTAATCATTCATTCGGAAATAATTTATTGGCATAAGGGGACCTGTCTTTTACATGGAATTCAATGTTTGAGTGTTCTTGCTTTTAAAAATGGTTTCAGCGATAGTTTCATTAATACCTGGGGGTTTATCAGCATTCAGCTGTAGGATCCATCTCTGCTCAGCTTCTTCAGTTCTAGTCTTGATGTCACCCCCTCTGATGCTTTCATCCACTACCTCCAGAACCAAAAATTTAAAAACATGATGTATCCCCTCTGCTTCAACATGCTTAGCTATGGCACTTGTCTCTTTCTTATTGACTATATCCCTCATATGCTCCAAGATACGCTCCTTTAACATTCTATTAGTTTTGCCGATATAAAAAAATTTTGCAGTATTGCCAAAAACTAAGGTATACAATGTTTCTTGTCCTGCAATCATCGTAAAAACCTACCTCTATTTTAAAATTCTGTTTAGGATGTGAAAAAGTGAGGGGGGGGGGTGAAAAAATATATTTACAGGCTGTGCAATTTCTACATGAGTAGGTCGGTCCCCAACCTATGTGACAAATCCGTAGATTTGGCCCCTTGTGTCTTATAACATAACTGTCTTTGTAGTGACTTCTGGTTTATAAAAGAAAAGTGTGGTACAGAGTCAGTAACATCTTCCAGTTCTTTTGTAGCTGTAAGAATGTTCCAGTTCTTCTTACAAATATCACAAAATAAATTAATGTCACTTGCATAAGAGATGGGGAACCGGAGTTTTTCTTTTATAGGGTAATGTTCAGATGATTCATATATAGATTGATGTTCTTCGTGTTTCACTGTTGCAGTCATCACATTTGGGTTATCTGCTTGTAGTAGCCCTCAGTCGGCCTGATTATCAAAGTCTTGGGTCTTGCGTCGGTTGCTGTCTCATCTTCCATGATGTCAGGTAGTCAGGGGTATAAAGCATGCAGCCGATGCCATTACATCAGTCTTTTTTGCTGTGCGGTGCCCGAAGCAGAAGCAGTTCGCAAGTGTCGGTTGGCCGACTCCTGAAATTTTAAGTAAAAGTCAATAATTGTATTTCTTGTGGCAAGCAAATACCTCATAAAGATTTTCATTCTTACTTGTATACCTTGCCTAGGTCCTGACCATGACGTACCTCGCTGTCGGTTTGGTGCCTTATTTAAACAACAAACTATTCGTCGTCAGTATATCTACGCTTCTAAATATTTTGGTACTCGGTTCAATTATCCAGATATGTCTTCGGTAAGCCATCCGACTACCAACATTCCAAAAAAACGCAAAGATAAAGACAGAGACAGGCCGCCTAGGTCCAAAGCTGCCGACGACGCTTCTCCTAAGCTAGTCGCCAGTTTGCAGGTACTCAGTGAGGCGCTTTTGCAGCCCCTGATACCCTCTACTTCATAATGAAACATACACTGGTGAACTCACCACGAGAGGTCTATATTTCAGGAACAAATAGCACTAACTCCACTTGAAAATATGAAAATCCTTTATTCCAGACAACAGAACAAGATGAGCGCTTTTGCGTACACAAATGTACGCTTCTTCAGATATAATTCAAGTTAAAATCACCTTGTTTAAATACACTTCGAATCAATTAATTAAGGTAATTAAATTCATCAATTAAATAATTAAACATTGAATCACCAGATTCCTAACTAAAAGTCTGTAATATCAGCTTTGCTTAATTAATGTACGACAGATCAAGAAATATATCCATTCTTATTTTACAAGACCTCTATATTAAATAAAATACAATAATATAAAGTCAATAAAATATATGAAAAATGAAAAAATATTAAAATCTATGAACATGTAAAATGTATCCTGACTATGATAGCAGGGAAACATTCAATATATAAAAAGTATATACTCTAACAATAAAATAAAATAATCTACATCATGAAAAAATATATATATACATATGAACAAATGAGTGTATATTAATTGTGTATTTGCAGAATGACACATAAATCAAAATATTTCATCTTCTAGACTTAAGGACAGGTTTAAGGGAAATATATTGGTTAATACCCTCTACTTCATATTCGCAGGCCTCTACTGAGATTCATTCAGAGTCTGGTATGCTGCGAGATGCTTCAACTGTGAAACCTGTGGATGTCTCTACCTTGGATGGGTCCGGAGCTGCTGTGCAGGCACCGGCTTTTCTACTTTCAAGTTAGTGGTGCAGTCAATCCTGTGTAACTCCTAGGACTTCTTAACAATCCAAACTTTCTCATGCAGCCAGCGTGGTGGGTTAATTCAGTGTGCTATATTAGAGAGGGGCCCGGGTTCGACACTTGGCAGAGGTTTTTATTTTCTGTCCTCATAGCTAAATGGGTAGAGTTATGGCTTCATGTGCAGTAGGTCCAGGGTTTGAATAAATTTAATATGCAACATCAACAAAACCTGCTGGAGACAGGTTTGTCTCCCAGAGGCTGCCTCGTCTGAAGGAATAGACTTCCCATACATGTCATACAGAGTACCTCACTGACCCTCTTCAGGCGCAACCTTGATGAGTGGATAGGAAACCACAGATTTTTCCCAGGGGTTCCACGTTTGTCCCTCATTGACAGGGGTGACAGGTGCTGACTGAGGGTTCTTTTTTGGGGATAAACTGTTGGCTAGGCTTGTAAGGGTCTCAGGGCCATTAGCCTAGTAACCTCCTATGTTACTATGTTGCATTCAGGCGTACTGACTTGCATATTAAACCGACGCCATCTTCTTCAAGGCCTAAAACTCGAACCATGCCTAGAGGCTCTTTCGCAGCACCTGATACCCTCTACTTCATATTCACAGGCCTCTACTGAGACTCATTCATAGTCTGGTATGCCGCGAGATGCTTCAACTGTGAAACCTGTGGATGTCTCTACCTTGGATGGGTCCGGAGCCGCTGTGCAGGCACCAGCTTTTGAGGGTGCATTCAGGCTTACTGACTTGCATATTAAACCGACACCATCTTCTTCTTCAAGGCCTAAAACTCAAACCATGTCTAGAAAACAGATGCGCAGACTGCATGGTCAGGCCTCTATGCCTAAAAAACAAATGATAAGAATGGCTGAAGACCTTATTACTTTAATCAGGGGAAGCCAACCTTCCCCCTCTAAGAGACCTAGGGCTGAATTTGCTTATGATACTTCTAATCAGGATTCTGAAATGTCTGTTTCTTCTGATGACCAGGATTTACCCTTATTTACCTATGAGGATTCTGATGCAGAGGATTCTATTCCCTCTACTTCCCCTCCAGAGGATTTCTCCCTTGGTGAAACCTTGCATACTCTTAGGGAGCATTTTCACTGGGAAAGCCAGGATTACTCTGATTCTAAAAAGAGGCTTGGGAATTTCTTACTCCTGCCCCAGCACAGGCCTTTAGCTATCCCCCTGTACTAGACATTACTGATGGTGCCTTCTTGGAATCTAGCTTGGCCCTTGACTCTTTACCTCCTTCTCCCAGAAAGCCTGATAGATATTACAGAGTTCCTGACTCTCAAGTTCCTTTTTAAAAATTCTACTGCGGATCCTGAAACCATTTCACAGGGACCCAAGGGCATTAAAGCTACTACTGCCAAAAGTCCTGCCCCCTCTGATAGAGACTCCAGGGCGCTAGATAGATGGGGTAAGAAGGTATACACTTCTGCAACCTTGGCTATTAGGGCCTTAAACTGCCAGTTTTATATGTTAAAGCATCAACAGCATATTATTGGATTGCTTAAACAGAAAATGATGTTGATTCCTGACTCTGCTGAAAATAAGGATTTACCCGATTTAATGCATTCTGCTGAACAAGTTGGAAAACATACTTTGCAGTGTGGTTTTGATTCACTAGCGGCATCTTGCAGGGCTGCTATCACTGGGTCTGTACTTAGAAGACATGCTTGGCTTAAGGAGCAATCTTTGCCAGATCATGTTACAGCTAAATTGCTGGATGCTCCCTTAAATCAGGAACGCCTATTTGGCAATGAAGCAGAAGAAGTACTTAAAAAGATGGAGGAAGAAGCTAAATCTATGCAGACTGTTAAAGATTTCCTAAAAGTACAGCCTCCAATATTTAGTAGGCATTGGCCCTCCAAGAACTGGTCCTTTCCTGCCTCTTCCAGGCTTTCTCAGCCCAGACCAAGAACCAGCAGAACACTCAGGCTTCAGTCCCAGGGTACTCACAGGACTAAGCAATGGGGGGGCTCCAACTTCCAAATCAGGGAGTAGTAAGACTTCCCCCTATGGTAAACTGTCTCAGTGACTTAACTTTAAAACTTCCCAGCCCTTTTCAACTGACTGCTCCTTTATGGGGGAAAGATTGCTCTGCAGGCAAAAAAATGGGAACTCATTACCCAGGACAAATGGGTTTTAAATATAGTCTCCCAAGGGTACAGATTTGACTTCCACACATTACCAACCCCAAACGGTTGGCCAGATCTACCCCCAAATCAGTCGGCAGAGACTCAAGCATAAGGGCTATTCAACCTGTACCAGAAGAGGAAAAGGGACAAGGTTTCTACTCAAGACTTTTCCTGGTACCCAGAAAAGACAACTCATGGCGTCCTATCCTGGACCCTTCCGTCTTAAACACCTTTTTGGTGATCCCAAAATTCAAGATGTTAACCCTTCACCAGTTGCTTCCTAGGCTAGGCAAGGATGCCTGGTTGGCAACACTGGATCTAAAGGAATCCTACCTGCACATCCCAATCAGGGAATCTTGCAGAAGATATCTACGCTTCAAAGCAGGCTACATGCATTATCTGTTCTCTGCACTGCCCTTTGGCTTATCTACTGCGCCCAGGGTATTCACAAAGTGCCTAGCTCCAGTCATTGCTTTTTGCAGGCAAAGAGCTATTCATATATACCCATACTTGGGTAATTGTCTAATTCAGGAAAAAGCCAGGACATACTTTTGAATCATCTGGCATTTGTACAAAAGGTGCTAACTTGTCTGGGTTACACCATAAACGAAAATAAATCACATCTTGTACCCTGTCAACAGATTATATTCCTGGGAGCAAGCTTCAACACAACTTCCCAGATGGCTTTCCTCACGCCAGAGAAACAAATTCATTTGACAACTTACTTCAAACTAATGATCACAAAAACCCTGTTATCTGCAAGGCAAATACTGTGCAAACCTTGGGGTTCATGGCCTTCTGCATTCTCCTAATTCCATATGCAAGACTGTATATGAGGAACTTGCAATGGTATCTAAAAAGCCTATGGTGTCAGCATTCTCAGGATCTAGAAGCAATGATTCCTATCATTACCTTGTCTACAGTTAAGAGTTCCTTTGGTGGGCAGAGGCCTGCCACCAAAACAAAGGACTACCATTCACTCTACCCCCTGCCGCCCAAACCCTAACAGATGCATCAGACTATGCATGGGAGGGTGGGCTCATCTGGCAGGGAAGTGCATTCAGGGCAAATGGAACCCAAGTCAAATGCACCTGCATATCAATCAAAAAGAAATGTTAGCTGTACAGAATGCTCTGACAGCCTTCAAGGACCGCATTCTTCCAGGACAATTAATGGTAAAGACGGACAACACCACTGTTATGTGGTACATAAACAAGCAGGGGGGTACCCATTCATACCCCCTCTGCAGACTAGCTATGTCTCTGTGGAACACAGCCTCAATTCCTGCCAGGAAAACTAAATACACTGTCAGACAACCTAAGCAGAAATCTCATGAACCCACACGAGTGGAAACTGGAACCAAAGATTTTTAGCATGTTGATAAACAAATGGAGGAGCCCACATATAGATCTGTTTGCCTTCCCCCAGAACTACCAATTGGACAAATTCTGCACAAGGACTCCCCACAAACAAGCTTGGAAAGTGGATGCCCTGTCCTTCAACTGGAAAAATCTGTCCGTTTATGCCTTTCTTCCTCTGCTTCTCCTCTCCAAAGTAATACTAAAGATCAATCGGGACAAACCAAGGATGATACTGATTGCACCAGACTGGCCACGCCAACACTGGTACCCCCTCTTGTGCAGTGTGTCACTGCTGGCTCCATGGCACCTGCCTCAGACCCCTACCCTGTTGTCCCAGCAGGAGGGCCAGATTCTGCATCCTCAGCTTCAAACCCTGAACCTGGCAGCCTGGCTAATTACCTGATCTCTCCATTACCATCCCTCAGTAAACAAGTGTTGGATATCATTTTGGAGGCAAGGAGGCCTAGCACTAGAAAATCTTATGCTGAAAAATGGAAAAGATTCTGTTCCTGGAACCAAACTCAAGGGATCACCCAGTTGGCAGCACCCAATTTACCTCAGATTCTTCAATACTTAACTGAGATGCGTCACAAGGGCCTTTCTTTTTTCCTCCATCAAAATTCATGCCTCAGCCATTTCAGCTCATTGCAACACAGAACCACCTCTCTTCTGTCATCCACTGCTCAAGCAGTTCCTCATAGGGGCCAAAACCTTAAGACCACTCAGGAGAGCCCCAACTCCAGCCTGGGACCTTAACTTTGTATTGAAAAAACTTACTGTGCCTCCTTTTGAGCCAGCTGCAAATGCAGAGTTGAAATTCCTTTCTTGAAAATAGCCTTCCTCTTAGCAATCATTTCAGCAAGAAGGGTATCTGAATTACAGGCCCTTATGGCAGTGGAGCCTTTCATCATCTTTCATGCGTACATGGTGTCCCTCAGGACCAATCCCTCCCTCATGCCCAAAGTAGTATCCAGTGTGACTCTTAATCAGTCCATTCATTTGCCAACCTTCTTTCCTAATCCACAGAACAAAGAGGAACGGATACTGCACTCTTTAGATGTTCACAGACAACTTAGATTTTACTTGGACAGGACTAAAACCTCCAAGGAAATCTGAACAGCTGCTGAAGGCATTTGCTGCAGGGGCAGAGGGAAAGGCCATTTCAAAGCAAACCATTTCTAATTGGATAGGCCATTACATTAATTTCTGCTATAAGCACCATGGAAAACCTACCCCACAGGGGATAAGACCACACTCAACCAGGGCTGCATCTACCTTTACAGCCTTTCTCAGAGGTGTCCCTACCAGGGACATCCTAGAAGCTGCTATCTGGAGTTGGAGTTCTGTACATACTTTCACCAAGCATTACCATTTGCCAATTTTCTCTAAATCCAGAGCTGGCTTTGCCACTGCAGTCTTGCAGGGCCTTATAGCTGGTCCTAATGCTATCTAAATTCTTCCTCCCATCCTTAGCTTTGGGAATCTACCCAAATGTGATGACTGCAACAGTGAAACATGAAGAACATAGTAGGGTTGTGTACACTTGCCATAAATGCAGATGTTCGAGTGTATTCACTGTTGCAGTCCTGGTTATCCTCCCTCCAGCCCCCTGACTTCTTTTGGCTAAACCTCTATTCCTTCTTACTATGCTTAAAATCTTTTTCGTGTATTCGCCTTTTTGTTGGAGGTATGACCTTGTGTATGTATATATATATATATATATATATATATATGTATATGTGTGTGTGTGTGTGTGTATATATATATATATATATATATATATATATATATATATATATATATATAATTTAATTGCTTCCCATTAGGGGGGCACCTGACATCTGGGACAAGAAAAAACTGATGTAATGGCGTCGGCTGCATGCTTTATACCCCTGACTACCTGACGTCATGGAAGATGAGACAGCAACCGACGCAGGACCCAAGACATTGATAATCAGGCCGACTGAAGGCTACTGCAAGCAGATAACCCTAATGTGATGACTGCAACAGTGAATACTCTCTAACATCTACATTTATGGTAAGTGTATACAACTGTACTTTACAAAGCATGACTAGGATTCAGAAGCATTAATGGCCTGTTAATGCAATCCTGAAAACTAGTGATTCAGAGACGCATTAGATGCAGTGAAGAAAGACCACATTATCGGTTCATTTGCATGCCTCTGAATCACTTGGTAATTTTGAAAAACACTAACCGGACAATTTCTGCTGCATTTGTGGTACTCACTGCTGGCAGGCAAGGTACTATGTTAGCACAGATACTCCTATCAGTTTATAATCCAAATACACACACATGCACACACATACATGCACTGCTGTACCTCTTCACTCTTCCTTAGATTGTAGAACATCTCTAATGTTGCTTTATGGTGTGAGACAGTCCCCTCATAAATCATGAATGTATACAGTTAATGTCAAACAATAGGTTTTCCTTTATCTTTTTTGTCTAGTATTGTTGCACATAGCTAGCTCCTTTTTTTAGGAGAGACCTATGGTGGTATTTATACTACTAGGAGAAATTTGACTAGGACACCGGGGAACTTTCCATGCTCTTTTTGATAAGTGAAATGGGATCTTTTACATCTATCTGACCTACCACCTACTCAAGCAGGCAGGACCTTGATTTAACAACTCATCTGAAGGATGGCGCACTCGGGAGTACAGCACCCCTTAAAGATGCACTGGGTGTCAGCAATATGGAAATTAATCTAATCACTTGGATGACAGTAGAACTCGCAGCTTTCTGATCGTCCAGCACCAAAGGCAAATGTGCTACCTGGTGAGTTACTTACACTTATTGTGCAGAAAAGTCATCACGATTAAAGACCTGTTGCAATATTAACTCTTTAAGTGGATTAGAGTAATATTTAGAAAGACTCCCTTCTGAAGTCATAATCATGGCCTGCATACATCACAAACCTTTACAGTCAGTCAGTGAAAGACATTAGAGTGTCCCTGGTGTGTACTGTTCCTCATTTAGCATTGCAGGAATTGCTGCTTGGTCAAGGGGAGTTTAGAGGTATGGGAGCCCACAGAACAAGCACACGTACGCGTGCACAGGCACCCACGCGCACACCCACACACACACATGCGCACACACACACACACACACACACACACACACACACACACACACACACACACACACACACACTTGCCTACCTATCTCCTAATTAGGCCAGCTACTGTGACCACCCAGCCAGGCACATACTCACACACCGACACATGCACACCCACACAGCACACCCACACACACTTGCATATATCCAACTGATACCAGTCATACCTCTACATAAACACATGGCCAACCCCTCCCCAACATTACTTGTATATTAAACTTCCTGGTACTTGGCTCTAAAGGAATCTCACCTATTGAAAGTATTGGGTGAACGTGAGCTTTTGGCCAAGTTTATCACTGTATTTGGCAGCAAAGATTTAGTCATTCGGCTGCATAAGGGCTTACCTCTGCTTAACGTTACTGAATCTTTGTCCATGTCTTTAAACAAATCAGGATAGTTGATAACCATATTTTTTTTCTTAAAATGATTTTATGAAGCATGCTTTTAAAGAAATATCTTGATAGCTGTAAAAAATGTTATACTTGTTTAGTACAATGCTAGCTTTACTATGACTTTTTTGTCCGGTTATGGCCCTTATTTTATAATGACAAATAAATTATAAACAATAACTTCTGTTTATCTAAATTAAACTCTTAAATATTGTTGTTACTGAGATAATTATACCTCTACAATCAGAAGCAGTGTTTTTTTTCTTACAGATGCAGTTTATTTTAACATTTAACAGTTTTGTTAACTTTTTCCCATTTTGGAGCAGTTTACAAAATGTGGTAGTTACTGCATAAGTGTACAATTATTCAGACAAATGTAACTAACTCAGAAGCTGTACAGTTTGGACACCAGCTGTCAGTATGTCTTCTTTCCAGCAAATATGTAAGCTTTCAATTGATATAATTAAGAACCAATAATTATATTACTGGGAGATTTTTCACCCTAGTTTACAAAATATAGATACGTAATGATCCTGTTATTGCACACCCCATCAGTGTCAGTGACTGTTCAATGCCTGTTGTGCTGGAAGATCAGAAGGCTCTGGGTTTTACTCTCACAGAGGATACAAGGATTATTCTTTTAAGTGATGTGTGCATTTTCATTATTAATTCATCATCCAAATGTACTTACCTTTGTACGGCCATTATATATGAGCATTTATTTGATGCCTAACTATCCCACAACATGCATCACTTCCATGTTATTAAAGCAAATATTAATGTACAACTTTCTCAAGATTCACCAAAGATTGACCCACTTAAGAAACTAATGCCTTTATTGTAGATTACACTGTCTGCTTGATTGTAGAGTGCACTGTGCTTGTTCACTGGAATGTATATTCATAGTTTTTCTGTGTAATTTTGCTGAAGTATTCTGTTATTTCATACATTTCTGTGTTTTTTGTTTGTGAAATGGTCAGTATTGATTAGTGCGCTACCCTGTAAACAAAGAAACATATGAAAAAATATACTACTTGTTTTCATAATTAGGCTGCAGATGATTACAGTTGGTCTTACCACATTGTTAGCTATGTACTGACTTAGTCTTTTGATATGCTGTTCAGCAGTGCTTCCTGACATCCAGTTGTGATGCATAGAAGGGTAAACCTAGACAATGGCCCAGACAACCTCAGTTGGAATTGTTGCTTCAGAGTTGGAAGAACTGACTAAGAGAGGATAGGAGTGACCAGACTGGTGGTTGTGTCTGGCGGATTGTCAACACTAATGCAGAGGATTACAGAACACCAAAATAGCCACTACCAGGGATGTGGTCTTGGTGATTCCAAAAAACAGAGAACATAGGCCTCATTACATTTGGTTGGAAGCATGCATACTCCGTAGACCGTCTGAGGACTTCCTAAGGTGATGGTGGCTAATGTGACAATCAAGGGTGGGATTAGAGTCTCAGCAGAGCCGTCATCATTGCCATGATGTTAGTGAGTGTACAGATGACCTCCATGGCCCTCTAGTCAGGTCATGTTCCCATGCTAGGGATTCCCAGTACAGAGGAATGAATGGGCTCAAGTCCAGTAAGGGGAGTCTTGTTGGTCTTTTCTAATTAATGAACTTTAGCATAAACATTTTTTTTTTTATCTTTTTTGCCCCTCATGCCTACTAACCATCGCACCCTTTCTGTTTGCATACTTATTTGTTCCCTGGCAGTGGGCAAGAGCAGAACAGTGTACGAGTCATCATCCATGCAGCTATGAAAGGCAGATCATGTGTTTTTCCTGGCCTTCATGCCGCACCTCACAACAGTCTGATGTCAGCAAGCTTCCCACAATACCTCCCTGATGACATTTACATGTTCCCATGGACTTGCAAACAATGGCCACTGCATTGTGATTAGCTTAGTGGGTGCTGGAGTTTCGGCCCATCATGTTGCAAGTTGAAACTCCTGCCTGCACTAAAAGCCCCTCATGTTGACTGGTCATGAGTCTGACTCCTTCTGTCAGGATGGGTGAGAAGTTATTAATCTGACACACACACACACACACACACACACACACACACTCCACTAGTTGTTATCAACCCCTACAGTTTCCAGGTCACTAACCAGCCCCAAGTTGTTTGACTCACAGTCAGGGATTTGTCCATCTGCACCATGAGTTTGAGTATTGTATATATAATCCAAGTATAGCAGTAATTCATACGTTTAGGATAGCTGTAACACATATACAAATATGTCTTCCTAGTTGTGCTCCGCATAGGTTATTGGGATTTAATTTTTTCTACTGACCAGCATATTGAGAGAATACTAAACTGACCACTCAGTTTTGGATACAGTAATGAAAAATATATGAATCTGTGATATGCATGTTAATATAATTAGTCTTTTGATAGTAAATTTCTGCAGTTGTGTAGGTCAGACAGCAGATTGCATTGTTGTTGTTAATATGCCATTATAAAAGGCTGAATTTAATACCATGTGCTACCTCGTAACATGTTAGCTTTTGTCTATTAATGAAAGTATTGACATACATAACATCTTCATAACTGGGTAAAACTAACATGTTGCCTAGCAGTGCACAAATTGTTCATTATGTGGTTCACCAGTACTTTGCAATGGACTTTGGCTTGGACATTTATTTGTATGAGAATGCTATGGCTCCTGACATCAGCAAATCAATAACCCAGATCTCTTGCAGGTTGTTCACCCAAGTATGCATACCACTACTTGTGCTCTGGATTCTTAACCACTCAAGCTTACTGTAGCTTGCTTGAGGGCATTAGTTCCAATTTTCAACCAGATTGTCGACAGCTCACCGGAGGATAGAATTTTCCAAATTCATCTTACAAAGGCCTTTGTTACTCCTGTCTTCAGAATGGCTGGTTTAGAGTTTGAGAGTCTCGATACTTAACATGTTCATTTGAAAACGTAGCAGCACTTTTAGAAGATTAACTGAAAATGTTTAGTGTAGTATAGCTGTTAGCACAGAGGATTAAGGCAGTGAGCTGTTAATAAGCTATTTCCTGTGGTACTAACTTCTTCAGCTTTCATTTGTGTTCTGTGTTACGTTGAGCAAGTAAGTTAACTACACAGTGCTTTCAAACGATTGGAGAATTGGACTAGCCTCCTTAATGGTCTCCAGGACTGCACAACTATCTCTCTGTCTAAGAACCTAATAACTACTGCCCTATGCCTAACCTTCTTTTTTTCAGTAAGGTTTTAGAGAAATTATTTTATCTTCCACTGGAAACCTTAAGAAGTTAACATATGTGATCCTTTTCAGTCTGGTTTTCAAGCTAGACATAGCACTGCGATGGCTCTAATTGGAGTGTTTAACGATCTCCTTATTAAAGGTCTTCACATTCTGTTCTGTCCTGGTCCCGTTAGCTCTGTCATTGACATATGATAGGGTGGATCACGCTGTCTTTGACTGTCTGGAGCATTATTTTAGCTTTTCTGGTGCTGTTCTGGAACGGTTTACCTTCTCCCTTTCTGGACACAGAAAAGTGGTAGTGGGGTGTATTCCTCCTCCTTTCATGAGTGTGATGTACCACAATGTATATTTTTTGTTGTGGAATATGTTATCTTTTAAGTGAATTACAGTATTGTAGTGCTGATAACATACAGCTGTATATGCTGTTCCCACAGGAATGTGTCTGTTTTTAATGGTATCATGTCTGGATGATTAATATTCATCTCAAGCTTAACACTTCCAAGACAGTGGCATTGGTGATGCATGTTACATGTAGAGACTGTTCTCTGCCAGTCTTGTCTCTTAACACAAACTGCTGTGTAAAGTTTCAGTTCATTTGAAAGGTGACTTTTGATGATAGTCTGTGTGTGAAGGAGCAGATGTCAGCTGTTATCAAATTCTATATTTTCTATGTTGGGGAAAACAACCTTTATTAAACCTCTCATCCACCCCTCTGATGTTCATGTGGTGGATCCATACACTTCTCTTCTTCTGGTGGATGACTACAGTGCTCTGGAGCTTCCAGAGACGGACCTTAACCAGCTATAGCTTGTGCAACGCTGCAGAGCTCCAGAGCCTAGTTACTTACAGTGGTGTCAAGGTGCTAATATATTAGTGACCCTACAGAGCTTGCATTGATTACCTTTTAGGAAGCAGCATGTTTAAAATGTATATTTTTGATTTTTCTTGGCCTGATGGTTGAATTCTCCCTATCTCCTAGTGCAGTTGTGCTGATACTGGCCTACTCAAATCCTATGCTCAGCCTCACAGGGTTTGCTGGTATCTTCTTTGGTTTGTCTCAGTTCCTCTGTGATTTGTACATTTGTTTACCAGGTTTTCTGTCTTTGGAATATGCTACCTACCTGGCAGAAAGAGTCTGTAACATTCAAATCTAAGTGTTTCCTAGAGACCTATCTGAATTAGACTGAAGCTAATAAGTGTTGTCATCTTGGATACTGTTTGCACTCCAGTTTTGGACAGCTGTGTTTCAGTGCCCAATGGGTTTAGACAGCTGTATTTCAATGCCATTTTATCTTCATTTTCTCTTTTTAACTTGTTTTTGTACACTTTTATAGTTCGTTTTAATCGTTTCTTTGAGCAATGCTTAGTTGCAGCACTTTAATAAAATTGAAGATGAAAGTAGACATTTCTTGGAATCTTTGAAGTGCAACTTCTAGCCGTCTGCTTATGCACCAAGCTTAGCCTTGCTTTCATTTTCCCCTGTTTTGGTAGTCAGAGCAGGAGCAGCAGTTGTGACCTGCAAGAAATCTAAGGTGGATACAACTCAAGAGAAATGCTAGGCGTACTGTACCAGCTGCAATGCAAAGGAAAGTCTTGTCTTGCTTGTGCTGGTGCATTTGGTACATTAAAATGGAGCAGAGGTTTCTCCTGTTTGAACTAGGTAGGTCTGTGTTTGCAAGCCGAGAATTCTATTCCAGTAATTGCAGAAAGGTATTTCTGTAGGAAGGAAGGTAACAACCTGGTCAAGAGAAGTTTAAGGAGCAGGGAAATAAGGATTGAGACTAAGTGAGAATAACTGTATTGTGAAGATTATTATCTGCAAGACTTGAATATCACTGAGGCATCTGTTTGGGTATCTGGCAGTGTCACTGAAACTATGTTTCTTGTACTAAAAGAAGGATAGTTCAGTGACTGTTAGCTGAATTCACGAAGGTTACTTTACTGGAGTTGTGTAACTACAAAAGGTGATATTAAAGGTGAGTGGAGCTTGAGAACATCAGTGCAATTTGAAAGTTTTATGCATAATAAGCCAAGGTAGCATTGCATTGTGTTTATTACCTTTAACTGATAATAGAAGTTTGGGGTCTGCTGGTAATATGGACTCACTTGCTGAACTATAGAACTGATGTTGAAATAAAATCTGTCAGTAATATTGTTTAATAATAGATAAAAAAGTTATAACTAGAATCTAATGAATGATATAAGTTAGATATTTGTGACTGTTTTTGTTTTTTCAAATGCACACATTTTCTTTTGCAAACATGGAAAGTATTTAGTGAACATGCAAACTGCATCCACATCTTCATCTTTTGATGTATGAAGAAAAGAACCCATAACAAAGAAAACTCCTGAGATTATAAATAGGCAGTGTAATGATATACGTTTTTCATTAGATCAGTGTTGTAGTATTCCTTATGTCTGGGACTTTTCTCATAGGGTCCTATGTGTTTGGCCATTCTTCAACACTTCTGCTTCCTTCTGCTAAGTATGCATACTCCCACACCAGAGCACTTTGCAGCATGCTAGTGTAAATAAAATGTGTGCCCGTGCCTTCCTCAGAACATTCCTTGCCACACTTTGCATACAGGCATCTCTCAATGTCAGCATTGCATGTAGTCCTTCATATCCAACAAATCCAGTGTTGCAGGTCAGGCAGATAAGTACCCATTGAGTATTTTATTTTATTTATTTATATATATATATATATATATATATATATATATATATATATATATATATATTTTTTTTTTTTTTTTTGCTGTAATTGGCTGTATTTAATATTTTTGCACTGTGGCTTTTCCTTGTCATTGATTCTCTCATGACTAACAATGATAAAGTACATGTGTGACTGTGGTATGCAGATCCTTTACAAAGTCTGTCTGCATTTTTTTAGAGGCAGACCACATCTAAAGCTATTTGCAAGGAGTATGTGCCCCAAACTGTTCGGAGTAGGCTATGCACTCTTGGCCTATACTTTGACCACAAATGTTTTGAGCCCTTAGCTTGCTCTGCAGTGTCATGGGCAGGATTGTCTTCCTCTTTCGACCTTCTGCTGGATAAGAAGCAAAAGCAGAGGGATAAGATGAACGGGAACATGAAAGATACAGACCAGGTGCCCCATGTCTCTGACCGGTTCAAAGTGACCAGTCCAGATGGAATGAGTTCCACAGGTATCAGACCAGCCATCTACATCCCCCTTTAGCAGCTGTCATAGGTGTGGACCCTGGAACATCCATGCAGCCTGACCTCTCACAGGGGCATTCTCCAGACTTCCTGTCTAGAGTGGACAAAGAAGAGCTGTGAATAATCATCTCAGAAGGTGAGGGTGTGATCCATAAAGTCTTTTTAAGGGAAAAGGTTAAAGGTTTCCCATGGAGGTCCAACCCTCTTGGTCAGGACATACATTTTTTAGGATAGGCATCCTCCCTCAAAAGATTCAGAAAATGAAGCATTTTCTTACCATCACCATAAAAAAAGATTGGTAGGTACTTCTCCTTCCTCTTTTCACATGTAGGCCTAGAGAACTGATTTAAATGTCTCTAAGGCTGCTCATAGCTCTATAGGCCCCGTAACCTGGCAGGACCCTCACATCTTTCTGTTTAGATGAAAAAGGGACCCTACTCCTAAAGAGGAAGATGAACCATAGTACTTTGACCAGAAGGAACTAGATTATTCCTTCCAGGTGTCCTAACCCTTTGGCTGTAATTCTGATGCTGAGGATACCATCTCCATTTAGTATCCCTCTAAAGAAATATCTTTTAGTTATAAACTCACCAGAGTGAAATAATTCTTTAAATAGTAAGGTAGGGAGGTGTCTATTGCTCAGAAGTATTTCATGTTACTACAAATGGAAGACGTGAAAGCTGTGGCTGTATATCCATATTGAGCCCTGGAACATGCCTCCCTAACTGCATCCCAGCCTCCTGTAACCAGTAAACCAGGCAGATTATACAGGATACAGAACACTTACAGATATCTGTGCAAAAATTTAGTGTCTGTCCTTGCAGTAGTGTCTAGGTATCCTGAAGAAGGGTCGAAGATAGTACCTGTGTCCAACTGTCTGCCTGATGATGAGGAAAGCAGAGCCCTGGACAAGGTTTGGCAACAAAGTTTACAGTTTTGCCACCTTGCCCTTAGCTGCTGCATGTGAGTAAATTTCCTCCTGTTCATCTTGAACCACGTGCATCAGAAAATGGAGGAAATGACTGACACATAGCTTAGGCCAGAACTGCTGTGATTCACCTAGACAGCTGCTAAGTGGCCAGACATTCAATAGGGTGTGGATATGTTACTGTAGATGCAGTGTCCAGACCCATGGCCACTGGCTCAGTTGGAAAGGAACACTTTATTGTGAGGACAGCTGTTTGTGTGAAACCAGGTTGAAATGTTTTACATGAACATTACTGTTACCTTCATTTTTATCCTGGATGTCTGATGTTTGCATAGTTGACAGAGTGGCTGTAACTGTGGGGTAAGATGGGAAGCTGGCTGTGGATGAGAGCATCTTACCCTTTTGTCATTTGCCCAGTTTAAACAGACTTGCTTTACTGGACAATTATGCATTTGTGTGAAATACAACAAAATATTTTAATCTGTGGCTACCTTCTGTTTGTAAAGTTAACTTTACCTCATTTTGCCTCATGTTTTTGTTTTTTTCTCATAACATTCGTGGGTGTTTTTTGGCCATTAATCGAGGATTGCTCTTACTAAATAGTTGCACACATTTAAGTTTGACTACATGGCCTACAGAAAACTTATTGTAGTAACTTTCTCTATATTTAAGGGCAATATTTAAAATCTGTCCCTGATTTTAGACTTTTGCTCCCTCATTAATTTAGAAATTTGCCCCAATTCATGCTGTAAGAGGTTTGAGGGGTATTATTTTTTATCATAGTGAGTTAACGATATACCTTATAACTGCTGTTTGAGGCTGGGGTCTCTTTGTAAATGAATGTAACTTATGCTCTTGGCATTTGCTCATTTTAAGCAGTCTGGCTTTGTGGGAATAGTGGCATTTATAGGAAATAAGTTGGAATACTGTGTAATATTTTTGGTAAACTAACTTGAAATATGATACTCTGTCCATATTTATTTATTTAGTCCATGATCAAATATCTGACTTATACAGAGTCAACAATGGGGCTATAATTGTTAGGTACAGGAGCTGTTTTTGGATGAGAATGACAGACCATTCTGTCTTGATCAAGAAAAACAAAAGTAATTAGTTCTGGCTTTGCAGAAGTATTGTGCACTAATATAGACCAAGTTTTAGTAATTTACTGTGTTCCTTTTTATCACAATTCAGACATCTGATGTGTACACAGTCAGGTGTTTGTAACTGATAGGTATGGATACTGGTGGTTTATAATGACAGGTTGAGTGAACTTTTATGGCTGAATTTTCAAATGGGTAAGTTTTATTAATGAGTAAATTTTGCTTCAGTTCTTGCTGAAAAAAAATGTTCAAGCATACTCGCATTTAAAACCAACACAGACACATTTTGTTTTATGAAATGTAAATGTGATTTAAAACAGTCTTGCAGGTAGGTATACATTTAAAGCAATCAGGAAGGCGAATTCAAGAGCACACGTGCATTTATATGTGGCCCATAATTAGTGTGTTGGGGATTACGGTTTAAAAACTGACGAGGGCCCAAGGTGTGCTTAATCTATTACTATATGCTGCAGTAGTTTTTCTCATTGCTAAGTGAGTCATAACATGAAAACATTTGAGAACTACTGTGCTAATATACATTATATGCATAGTTAGTCACCCTAATGTAAGTATCTCTCTGCAGCTGTACAAGTTAAACACCAACTAGTAGTGTTGAGCTGGCATTATGTGTAAAAGTGAATTTGCTACCAACCGTTACCCAGTATATCCTTTACTTTTAGGTTATTAATGAGCAGAAGCATAGCAAGGGTGGGGTGAAGGGGTCGGACACTTCAGGTGTGAAGTGTAGGGGCGTGGTCAAGAAATGCAATTCCTGTATTATTTTTTCTGTACCCCTCAGAACGGCACTTCATCACTGTGTGTGTATTAAGCTATAAAATAGAAGTCCTTTTTGCTCTTCACTTGAAAAGCTGAGGGGGCATGGGTCTGACTGAAGAAAGCTGATTGATACCAGTCAAGTCCTTTTTTTTTCTTTTGCTCATCACTTAAAGAATTGAGTGTGTTGCTACTGTATCAGGGACTGGCACCGGGTACTAGATGAGGTAGCTACTGCTCTGTTAATGTGTGTAATAGCATGCACTGAATAGTGTGTATAACTTTTTGGCTAATCTCTGTTCTTGTGGCTGTGTTATGTAATGTAAATGCATTCACTGTAAGTTCATTTATTTAGTTCAAAGATTTTTTTCTTCTGGAATCCTCTTAGAATAAAACTTCCCAAGTGGACATTCCTGGGTAACAAATGTAACAAGTAAAATTCATGCCTTGCTGAATACATTTAACTGAAAGAAACTAACTGCACACATTCTACAGTGTGGTGTAGTACAGTAATTTTAGTACAGAAATGCAACACATTAAATGTGTTTAATTTACTGTTATTGAATTTGGACTGCTTACATATTAAAAAAACAAAACAAAAAGAAAACAGCCAGTTAATATCAACTGACTTGCTTTGGTCATCCCTTCCCCAGAGGAGCATGTCAGCCATAAAACAAGCACAGTGTCCACAACGCCATGCTGTAACATAAAATGTAATCCTCCTTCCATCTCAAGCAAGCCATCCTTGAAAAATTATTAAGAGGACAGTAATATTGACATGAAAAACTAATTAGACTATTTACAGACACAAAGGGGTAACCCTACTGTTCTTGTACTGAGGTACATATGTTCTGACTTCCTGGCACATTCCATGGAGCAGGTCTGACCGTTCTCCAGCGGGAGAGATTCTGAGGCAATACATAATGCAGTCACACGTAATCAGTTGTCTAACCCATTAACCAGTGAGCTTAGACTGAAAGTCTTTTAGATGTCAGTTTAAAAAAAAATCAGTTTTGTACTTTGTACTCCCTGGTGTCTGTTCTCCATAGCAAATCACAGGTGGTATGATTTCTGTTAGGGCTGTTCCAGAGAATTCTGTGTGGTCTTTTTCTCTTTTTTCCATGTTTGTGCAACTGTCCAATTGATATATATACAAGTTTAGAAGGGTGCTAGAGGCATCTTCCATGCAAAGCCAAAAAAAAAAACTCTTATTAAGCAAATCTCATCAAGTTTAAGGTTCCACTGGTTGTTTTCATCTAGCTGAATCTTAACTGAGCTTAATGAGATGTAGAGGATCCCTACCAGACAATAAAATATCCATTAGTCCTAGTTCATAAACAGTGTCCTAAAAATTATCGAGTAACAATTCCTGTTTTCATCAGTATTTTTACAGCTAAGACTAAATAAACATGCTTCAGTCTGAAATATGCCCATGTATAATTTGCATCAGAATAGGTTTGGTAATGTAAAGGGAGAATAGCAGATAATTTGAGATGAACTGTTTCCTAACAGCAGTCTTTAGGAATACACAGATAACAGTGCATGTAAGCAACAGAATTACTGTAATGTGTAATACATTCTCATACTACTATGTGTAAAAGAGTTATTTTGCAGTTTATTATGAAAAGTGATTTTCTTTGTCAGTGCATGTCCTACATTTTCCTTCAGAAAAATTAGTCAGTCTGCAATATTTTCATATGGAAGGTCAGTAGATAGGCACATACTGTCCCTTTTAAATACCTGTGCTGCTTAAAAAGCATCTGATGCAGTGCTATTTTTATAAGAGGTGAAGCTGGAAGCGTCCTTGCAATACTCTTCAGCAGTTTATCAGGCTAAATATTGACAGTACCCTCCAAGAAGAGTCACAGCTAAAGTTACATTTAAAAGCTTTGTTGCAATAGTGGGTGATACTGGTGGAACTATATCAGGTAGTTTAAGGAGGTTAGTGTGTGCTACATTAAACAGAGAGAGACTTGAGAGCCTGCATGAACACATGTCCACTTAAATTAAAACATTTATTCACAGTTAAAGGCACTGCTACAATAGTAAGTAAAACTTATCAAAATAAATATTATTTGTGTTTACCAAAACACAAAGTGGAGCAGAAAGCTTCCTTTCTATAGAAATGAATATCTGTCTGACAGTATACACACAGCCTTCAGCAGCTGAAAGACACCAGTAATATGGTTCAGAAGGCAAGAACAAAGATGAGAGGACAGGAACTGAAGTGTGTGGACAAAGGTTACCCTGCTGCAGTCATCACACTTGGGTTATCCTGCCGTCAGGCGGTCCTGCAGTCGGCCTGAATTCCAAAGTCTTGGTCCGGCGTCGGTTGCTGTCGCTTCTTCCCTGACAGTGCGCCAGGGGTATATAAGAGTCATCCGACGCCATTTTCTTCAGTCTTTCTTGCCGCATGGTGCCCGAAGCAGAAGCAGTTCGCAAGTGCCGGTCGGCCAACACCTGAGATTTTCGAATCGAGTTTCAGTCCGAAGTCTTCAAAGCTAAGTACCCCGTTGGGGAACCTTTTCTTGCCTCAGTCCGATATCAGAAAAAGTTAACAATTGCATTTCTTGTGGGAAGCAAATACCTCATAAGGACTTTCATTCTTTTTGTATACCTTGCCTAGGCTCAGACCACAACGTCACTGGTTGTCTGTTTTGTGCTAGGTTCAATAAGCAAACTATTAAGCGACGCTTTGATTTTGCACGACACTACTTCGGTAGGAAATTTAATTACATTATGCCGTCTGAGCAACCGACTACCGGCGTGCATAAAAAACGCAAAGATAAAGAAAGGCAGCCTAGATCCAAGCCAGACTCTGAGCCCTCGGCTGGGCCGGTCGCCGGTTCTCCGGTTTTCAGTGAGGCACCTACGCAGCCCCTGGCTACCGCTGAATTGCATCCCCAGACCACTTCGGATTCTCCAGCAGAGAGTTCTAGGCCGACACAGCCATTTTCTTTAGGCCCTACCGACGACATTGCAGTAGGAGAAGCCAGTGCTGTAGAAACACCTTCGGTTTCTGAAGGTGTCTTCAGACAGACTACTCTCACCGTAAAATCTTATGCTAAGCTTAAGACTCCTATAAAACCAAAAAAGACTACTCTTCAGTCTCCAGGTCAAGGCCCTATGCCTAAGAAGCAGATGCTTAAAATGGCTGAAGATTTAATATCTTTGATCAGATCCCCCCCACCCCGACAAAAGGCCTAGACAAGAGGAGGATTATGCCTCCTCTGATCAAGTGTCTGTTTCCTCAGGCTCCTCTGAGGAACAGGATTACTCCTTTCCCCCTTATGAAGATTCTGATGCTGAAGACTCCATTCCCTCCCCTCAGCTTCTCCCCCTGAAGATTATTCCTTTAAGGAAACCTTACATACCATGAGGGAACATTTCCACTGGGAAGGTCAGGACTACTCCGACTCAAAGAAAAGGCTCCAAGAGTTTCTTTTACTCCCCCAGCACAGACCCCTTGCTATCCCCCCAGTTTTAGACATTGTGGATGATGTTTTCTTAGAATCTAGTCTAAATCCAGATGTTCATCGTGTTACCCTGCTGCAGTCATCACACTTGGGTTATCCTGTCGTCAGGCGGTCCCGCAGTCGGCCGGATTTCCAAAGTCTTGGTCCGGCATCGGTTGCTGTCTCTTCATCCCTGACGTCAGTGCGCCAGGGGTATATATATTGCAACCGACGCCATTTTCTTCAGTCTTTCTTGCTGCGCGGTGCCTGAATCAGAAGCAGTTCGCAAGTGCCGGTCAGCCGACTCCTGAGATTTTCGAATTCGAGTTTCAGACCGAAGTCTTCTATAAAGCTAAGTACCCCGTTGGGGAAACTTTTCCTGCCTCAGACCGATGTCAGAAAAAGTTAACAATTGTATTTCTTGTGGGAAGCAAATACCTCATAAGGATTTTCATTCTTACTGTATACCCTGCCTAGGCCCTGATCACAACGTCACTTCTTGTCGTTTTTGTGCTAGATTTAATAAACGCACTATTAAAAGACGATTTGATTTCGCACGACACTTTTTTGGCAGAAAATTTAATTATAACATGCTGTCGGAGCTACCGACTACCGGCGTGCACAAAAAGCGCAGGGATAAGGATCGTCAGCCCAGGCCTAAGCCTGATTCCGAGGCCTCTGTTGATCCGGTCTCTGGTTATCTGTGAGGCCCCGACGCAGCCTACGACTACCGCAGTTGAGGAACCCGAGACCGCTACGGATATTTTGATGGAATGTACTAGGCCGACGCAACCTTTTACTTCAGGCCCTACCGACGACTTACCTTCCAACGATGCCGTTTCTTCTGAAACACCTTCGCTTTCTGAAGGAGTTTTCAGACCGACGACTCTTACAGTCAAAGCGTTTTCTAAATCGAAGACTCCTTCCAAATCGAAAAAAGCTTCACTTCAGTCTTCTGTTCAAGGCCCTATGCCTAAGAAACAGATGCTTAAGATGGCTGAAGACCTGATTACTCTTATCAGGGGCTCACAGCCCCCTCCTGACAAAAGGCCTAGACAAGAGGAAGAATCTGCTTCCTCTGAACAACTGTCTATTTCTTCGGATTCCTCTGAAGACCAAGACTATTCCTTCTCTCCTTATGAAGATTCTGATGCTGAGGACTCTCCCTCAGCTTCCCCTCCAGAAGATTACTCTTTTGGGGAAACTTTACACACCATGAGGGAGCATTTTCACTGGGAAGGCCAGGATTACTCTGATTCCAAGAAAAGGCTCAGAGAGTTTCTTTTACTCCCCCAACACAGACCTCTAGCCATCCCTCCTGTTCTGGACATTGTGGATGATGTTTATTTAGAATCCAGTTTCAACCCTGACTCTCTGCCTCCTGCCCCAGCCAAGCCTGACAGATATTACAGAGTACCTGATTCCCATAAATTCCTTTACAAAAGCCCAGTAGCTGACCCAGAGACTATCTCCCAGGGTCCCAAGGGGGCTAAGGCTTCCATGGCTAAAAATCCAGTTCCTTCTGAGAGGGATTCAAGAGCACTAGACAGATGGGGGGAAAAGGTTTACACCTCAGCCACTTTAGCTATGAGAGCTCTAAACTGTCAATTTCATATGCTTAAGTATCAGCAATTTCTGATCTCTCAGTTAAAACAAAAGATAACAACCCTTCCTCAACAACCTGAATTGAAAGAAGTACAGAATTTGTTGCACGCCACCGAGCAGGTGGGCAAACATACCTTACAATGTGGGTTTGATTCCTTGGAGGCCTCCTGCAGAGCAGCGGTCACTGGATCAGTTATACGTAGGCATGCCTGGTTAAAGGAGCAGAGTCTGCCTGAACATGTTAAAGCAAAACTACTAGATGCTCCCTTGCAGCAGGATGTTCTTTTTGGTGTTAAAGCAGAAGAAGTTCTAAAGAAAATGGAGGATAAGGCAAAATCAATGCAGACAGTCAAAGATTTCCTACAGGTACAACCCCCTCGCTTCAGCAGAAACTGGCCAATCAAAAATTGGTCCTTTCCAGCCACTGACAGGCCTCAGAGGGGTAAATACAGGCGCCCAAGGGGCAGAGGACAACCACAAGCTCAGTATAAACCTCGCCAATGGACCACTCCAACCCAGAAGGGAGGAGAAGACAGGTCTCAAGCCACCAGAAGGCAAACTCAATGACTTGCACCTCAACTGGCCAAGCAAAGCTCTTTTGTCAGCCCCCCTGGGGGGAAAACTAGCATTATTTGTAGACAACTGGCACATGGTCACAAAGGACAAATGGGTCCTGGACATAATTTTATAAGGATACAGATTCCACTTTCACACTTTGCCAATAAAAAGAGGAATGCCAAACCTGCCACAAAATCAAAGGGCAGAGGCTCAAAAGCAAATTACAGCTCTCATGGCCATGAGAGCCATTCAAAGGGTACCAACCCAAGAGCAAGGCCAAGGATTTTACTCAAGACTATTCCTGGTACCCAGGAAGGAAAATGCTTGGAGACCAATTCTGGACCTTTCAATTTTAAACACTTACTTACAAGTTCCCAAATTCAAGATGCTAACTCTACAGCAGCGACTTCCCATGTTGGGCAAGGAAGCATGGCTGGTAACGTTGGACCTCAAGGAGGCATACCTGCATGTCCCTATCAGACAAAGTTGCAGAAGATACCTCCATTTCATTGCAGGTTCAACCCATTATCAATTCTCTGCACTGCCCTTTGGCTTATCTAATGCACCCAGAGTATTCACAAAATGCCTGGCACCAGTAATTGCATACTGCAGACAAAGAGGAATTCATATATATCCATACCTGGATGACTGCCTCATCCAAGCAGAAAGAAAAGACATTCTCATACAACATCTGGCTTTTGTGAAGCATCTACTTAATTGCCTGGGGTACACAGTAAACGAACAGAAATCAAAACTAGTACCCTCATAAAAAATGACATTCCTGGGTGCTAGCTTGGACACAACAGCCCCAGAAGGCTTATCTTACACCAGACAAGCAATTACAACTGACTCAATACTTCAAGACAATGGCAACAAAGACCCAATTAACTGCAAGAAAAATTCTGCAGGCTTTGGGTTTCATGGCATCTTCCATTCTGATAATACCATTTGCAAAAATGCATATGAGGAAATTACAATGGTACCTAAAAAGCGTATGGTCTCAACACAGCCACAGCTTAGACACAGTGATATCTCTCATTCCCTGCCTTCAACAGGAATTTCTCTGGTGGGCACAGGCATGTCACCTCAACAAGGGTCATCCTTTCACCTTGCCCCCACCCAGGCAAACTATCACAACAGATGCTTCAGACTACGCCTGGGGGGGACTCACATGGCAGGGAA
The DNA here is from genome assembly GCF_019279795.1 of Protopterus annectens. NCBI lineage: Eukaryota > Metazoa > Chordata > Ceratodontiformes > Protopteridae > Protopterus > Protopterus annectens. The sequence continues at coordinate 55,839,232 of NC_056726.1, forward strand.
ATGCATTCAAGGCCTATGGACTGCAGAACAAAGAAAATTGCACATAAACCAAAAAGAGATGCTTGCTGTACAGAAAGCTCTGACAGCCTTCAAGGATCTACTACAGCCTGGACAACTGGCAATAAAGACGGACAACACCACAGTAATGTGGTACATAAACAAACAAGGGGCACACATTCCTACCCTCTTTGCAGGCAAGCAATAATCTTATGGAACACAGCTCTGACCTACCAAGTTCAGTTACAAGCTCACTTCCTGCCAGGACAGAAAAACACATTGGCAGACGACCTAAGCAGAAACATCAAAGATCCCCACGAGTGGAAGCTAGACCCACAAATATTTGCAATGATAACTCAAAGATGGGGCCTACCAAATATAGACCTGTTTGCCAGTCCTCAAAACTACCAGCTGACAAAATTTTGTACAAGGACATTCCACCAACAAGCATGGAAAGTGGATGCTCTCTCCTTCAGTTGGAAGAACCTGACAGCATATGCCTTTCCTCCATTACCTCTTCTCACAAAGGTACTTTTGAAGGCCAAAAAGGAGAAACCTCGAATGATTCTCATAGCCCCAGACTGGCCACGCCAGCACTGGTACCCACTACTGAAGAATATGGCTCACAGCCCACCATGTATATTGCCTCAAATACCTCATTTGCTCACACAGCAAGACAAGCAGATTCTACTCAGCCAGATCAAAACCTTAAACCTGGCGGCATGGCAGATCAATTAAGCATCCAACCAGCTCTTCTTTCTCGAACAGTACTGGATGTTATTCTAGAAGCCAGGAGGCCAAGCACCAGGAAGGCTTACTCGGACAAATGGAAAAGGTTTTCTGCTTGGAACCAAGCTAAAGGCCTAGATACAACTCAGCCTCATATGCCTCACATTCTGCAGTATTTAGCTTAGATGATACATAAAGGACTTTCCTTCTCCTCAATTAAAATCCGTGCTTCAGCTATTTCAGCTCACTACGACACAAATCCACCTTTATTTTCAAATCCACTCCTAAGGCAGTTCCTCAGAGGGGCAAAAAACATTAGACCACCTAGAAGAGCTCCTACGCCTACATGGGACCTCAACTTTGTTCTAGAAAAGCTAACATTACCTCCCTTTGAACCAGCTTTTTCTGCAGACCTTCAGTTCCTATCTTGGAAGACTGCCTTGCTCCTGGCAATAACTTCTGCTAGGAGAGTTTCAGAATTACAGGCACTTATGGCAGTGGAACCTTTCCTCATTTTTCATCAAGACAGAGTCTATCTATAAACTAATCCTTCCTTCATGCCTAAGGTGGTTTCCAGCATTGCTTTAAATCAAACCATCCATCTACCCACCTTCTTCCCCAATCCACAGAACAAAGGTGAGAGACTCCTACATTCCTTGGACATTCACAGGCAGCTTCGATATTACTTGGATAAGACTAAAGCTTTCAGAAAAACTGACCAGCTCTTTGTTTCAAGGCCATTTCCAAGCAAACCATTTCTAAATGGATAGGCAATTGCGTACGATTCTGCTATACCCATCATGGGAAACCAGTTCCTCCTACCATTAGGTCCCACTCTACCAGGGCTACAGCTACCTCTACAGTCTTTCTCAGGGGGGTTCCTACCAAGGAAATTTTAGAAGCTGCTACTTGGAGTTCTGTACACACCTTCACCAAACACTATCACTTGCCTCTTTTCTCTAAGTCCAGGGCAGGTTTCGCCACAGCAGTCCTGCAGGGGCTCATTGACTCCTCTAACCTTCTCTAATGCCTCCACCTTACCTTAGCTTTGGGACTCAACCCAAGTGTGATGACTGCAGCAGGGTAACACGATGAACATAGTACAGTTTTGTACCTACCATAAATGTAGATGTTCGAGTGTTCACCCTGCTGCAGTCCAGGTTACCCTCCCTCCAACCCCTCTGATTTACTGGCTAAACCTCTGGTATGCCTTACTGATGTATTTGCTTATAGCTGAAGGGTTTTTTGTGTCTGTTCACTGTTCTCACTTTTTGGTACTGATTTGGATCACCTTTTTGGGGGCACCTGACATCTGGGGCAAGAAAAACTGAAGAAAATGGCGTTGGTTGCAATATATGTACCCCTGGCGCACTGACGTCAGGGATGAAGCGACAGCAACAGCCGCCGGACCAAGACTTTGGAAATCCGGCCGACTGCGGGACCGCCTGACGACAGGATAACCCAAGTGTGATGACTGCAGCAGGGTGAACACTCGAACATCTACATTTACGGTAGGTACAAAACTGTACTATTCTCTGTCTCCTGTTCCAGCCAAACCAGATAGATACTATAGAGTGCCTGACTCACACAAATTCCTAAACAAAAGCCCTGTTGCTGATCCAGAGACAATCTCCCAGGGTCCCAAAGGGGCTAAGGCTTCTATGGCTAAAAATCCTGTACCCTCTGAAAGGGACTCCAGAGCACTAGATAGGTGGGGGACACCTCAGCTACTCTAGCCATGAGAGCACTAAATTGTCAATTTCACATGCTTAAATACCAGCAATTCCTAATGTCTCAAATAAAACAAAAGATGGGCATGCACCATCAACAGTCTGAATTCAAGGAAATGCAGGATCTGTTGCATGCAGCTGAACAGGTGGGCAAACATACTTTACAATGTGGTTTTGATGCCTTGGAAGCTTCCTCTAGAGCAGCTGTTACTGGGTCTGTTATACGTAGGCATGCTTGGTTAAAGGAACAATCTCTGCCTGATCATGTTAAAGCAAAGTTACTAGATGCACCCTTACAGCAGGGTGTCTTATTTGGGGTTAAAGCAGAGAGGTTTTAAAGAAAATGGAGGATAAAGCAAATTCTATGCAGACGGTCAAAGATTTCTTACAAGTATACCCCCACGCTTCAGCAGAAATTGGCCAACAAAAAAATGGTCCTTTCCAGCTTCTGACAGACCACAGAGGGGTAAATACAGGCGCCCAAGGGGCAGAGGACAAGCACAAATCCCTTACAAACCTTGCCAATGGGGCACTGCAACACAGAAGGGAGGAGAAGACAGGCCACAAACTACTAGAAGGCAAACACAATGACTTATACCTCAAACTGCCAAGCAAAACTCTCTTGGCAGCTCCCTTGGGAGGAAAATTAGCATTTTATGCAGACAACTGGCACATAGTCACAACGGACATTGGGTCCTAGACATTATCTCACAAGGATTTAGATTCCATTTCCACACCTTGCCAAGGATAAAAGGAATGCCAAACCTGCCACAAAATCAATGGGCAGAGGCACAAAAACAAATTACAGCTCTCATGGACATGAGAGCCATTCAACTGGTACCTACACAGGAGCAAGGCCAAGGATTTTACTCAAGGCTCTTTCTAGTCCCCAGAAAGGACAATGCTTGGAGACCCATTCTGGACCTTTCAGTTTTAAACACATTCTTGCAAGTACCCACATTCAAGATGCTAACACTACAGCAGCTTCTTCCCATGTTGGGCAAAAAAGCTTGGCTAGTAACGTTGGACCTCAAGGAGGCATACCTGCATGTCCCTATCAGACAAAATTGCAGAAGATACTTCCATTTCATTGCAGGCTCAACCCATTACCAATTCTCTGCACTGCCCTTTGGCTTATCTGCTGCGCCCAGGGTCTTTACAAAATGCCTGGCACCAGTAATTGCATATTGCAGACAAAGAGGAATTCAGATATACCCATGCCTGGACAACTGCCTCATCCAAGCAGAAAGCAAGAACATTCTCTTACAACACCTGGCTTTTGTAAAACATCTTCTAAGTTGCCTAGAGTACACAGTAAATGAAAAGAAATCAAAACTAGTGCCCTCACAAAATATGACATTCCTGGGTGTCACCTTGAATACAACGGCCCAGATGGCTTATCTGACGCCAGACAAACAACTACAATTAACTCAATACTTCAGAGCAATGGCAACAAAGACCCAACTCCCTGCAAGAAAAATTCTGCAGGCCTTGGGCTTCGTGGCATCTTGCATACTACTAATACCATTTGCAAAACTGCATATGAGGAAATTACAATGGTACCTAAAAAGCGTATGGACTCAACACAGCCACAGCTTGGAAACAATGATACCTCTCATTCCCTGCCTTCAACAGGAGTTTCTATGGTGGTCATAGGCATGTCACCTCAACAAGGGTCAGCCTTACACCTTACCCCCAGCCAGGCAAACTATGACAACAGATGCATCGGACTATGCCTGGGGGGCGCACATGGCAGGACGGTGCATTCAAGGCATATGGACTGCAGATCAAAGGAATCTGCACATCAATCAAAAAGAAATGCTAGCTGTACAAAATGCTCTGACAGCCTTCAAGGACCTCTTACATCCAGGACAGCTTATCATAAGGACAAACAACACCACAGTAATGTGGTACATAAACAAACAAGGGGGTACACACTCCTACCCTCTATGCAGGCAAGCAATGACCTTGTGGAACACAGCACTGGCTTACCAAGTTCAATTACAAGCTCAATTCCTGCCAGGAAAAAAGAACACATTGGCAGACAACCTAAGCAGAAACATCATGGATCCCCACGAGTGGAAACTGGATCCACAAGTATTTGCAATGATAACTCAAAAATGGGGGCTCCCAGACATAGACCTGTTTGCCAGCCCCCAAAACTTTCAACTAACAAAATTTTCCACAAGGACTTTTCACCATCAAGCTTGGAAAGTGGACGCACTCTCATTCACTTGAAAAATGCTGACAGTATATGCCTTCCCTCCATTACCCCTTCTCACAAAGGTGCTGCTGAAAGTCAGGATGGAGAGACCCCGAATGATGCTCATTGCCCCAGACTGGCCACACCAGCACTGGTACCCACTATTAAGGAATATGGCCCAGGGCCCACCATGGATTCTACCACAAATTACCCATCTGCTCACACAGCAAGACAATCAGATTCTACACAGCCAGCTCAAAACCTTAAACTTGGCTGCATGGCAAATCACCTAAGCAACCAGCCAGCTCCTCTCTCACAAGCTGTTATGGATGTTATTCTGGAGGCCAGGAGGCCCAGCACCAGGAAAGCCTACTCAGACAAATGGAAAAGGTTTTGCGCCTGGAACCAAGCTAAAGGCCAAAATACCCTTTAGCCTGACATACCTCAGATTCTGCAATATTTAACTGAGATGTTACACAAAGGGTTTTCTTTTTCATCTATTAAAATCCACGCCTCAGCTATTTCAGCTCACTGCAACACGGATCCTCCCTTATTTTCACATCCACTCCTAAGGCAGTTTCTCAGAGGGGCCAAAAACATTAGGCCTCCCAGGAGAGCACCAACACCTACTTGGGACCTCAACTTTGTTCTGGAAAAACTTACGCTACCTCCTTTTGAGCCAGCTTTCTCAGCTGACTTAGTTTATATCATGGAAGACTGCCCTGCTGCTAGCAATTACTTCAGCGAGAAGAATTTCAGAGCTTCAGGCACTAATGGCAGTAGAGCCTTTCCTCATTTTTCATCGTCAGTTTCTCTACGAACTAACCCCTCCTTTATGCCTAAGGTGGTATCCAGTGTGGCTCTAAATCAAACCATCCATTTACCCACCTTCTTTCCAAATCCACAGAACAAAGGAGAAAGACTCCTACATTCCTTGGACATTCACAGGCAGCTATGTTACTACTTGGATAAAACTAAGGTTTTCAGAAAATCTGACCAGCTTTTTGTATCCTATGCTACAGCATCACAGGGAAAGGCTATCTCAAAACAGACCATTTCCAAATGGATAGGACATTGCATACGTTTTTGCTACACCCACCATGGAAAACCAGTTCCTGCTAGCATAAGGCCCCACTCTACCAGGGCAGCAGCTACATCTACAGCCTACCTCAGGGGGGTGCCAACCAAGGATATTCTGGAAGCTGCAACTTGGAGTTCAGTACACACCTTCACCAAACATTACCACTTACCACTTTACTGTAAGACTAGAGCTGGCTTCGCCACTGCAGTATTGCAGGGCCTTCTGGCCTCCTCTAACCCTGTTTGACTCCACCACCCATCCTTAGCTTTGGGATTCTACCCAAGTGTGATGACTGCAGCAGGGTAACACGATGAACATAGTACAGTTTTGTACCTACCATAAATGTAGATGTTCGAGTGTATACCCTGCTGCATTCCAGGTTACCCTCCCTCCCTCCATCCCCTCTGAACTAGCTGAACTTATCTCTACTACTCTATCCTATACTACCTTCTGTGGTGTATTTGCTTGTGCCTAAGGTTTTTTTTTTATTTTTATATAGCTATGTATATATATATATATATATATATATATATATATATATATATGTATATATATATATATAATCTATATATATTGCCTACCTATTAGGGGCACCTGACATCTGGGGCAAGAAAAACTGAAGAAAATGGCGTCGGATGCCTCTTATATACCCCTGGTGCACTGACGTCAGAGAAGAAGCGACAGCAACCGACGCCGGTCCAAGACTTTGGAATTCGGGCCGACTGCGGGACCGCATGACGGCAGGATAACCCAAGTGTGATGACTGCAGCAGGGTATACACTCGAACATCTACATTTATGGTAGGTACAAAACTGTACTTTTCATTAGCCATTTTGTCAGCTTAACATGGTTGTTAGCCATCTACAGAGATCACAGAGGTTTGGAAATAACCTGCTCAGTATATCAGTGGTATTTGGCACAAAAAAAGGAATTTAAGTTTTGAGTATTCTTTCCTTCGGAATGTGATATTTGCATGTCATTTACATGTAATACACATGCCGGCAGAGTTGCATTGCTGCTCTATTACAACGTGCTGTTTAATGGATTGTAGCAGGTCAGCCAGATGTCAGTGGGGATTTCAGAGGAAGAATGTTTTTTTTTCTACATTTTTCAAATGGTAATCACAAATGGTGAGTTAATGAAATTATACTTGAACAGTCGTGGGGCTTAGTGACTGATTACAGCATTTTTAGTATAAAAGTATCTATGGAGGCTTGAGGCAGTTCAAATTAGCAGTTTGCAATAGTGGCACTGAATGCCTGTTCTGTAGGCCTGAATGAGTCAATAATGCAGTCAGACTCCAGTAGCGTTAGAAGTTTTTACCTTGTTTGAGTTCACAACTGCAGCATAATTGAAGTCTGCATATTCTTTGGAATACTCAGCTTGTCATAAACCCTGATATGTACTTACCATGGAGGTTGATACAAGTAAGGTGTGAACAAAAGAGCTTGTAGAGCTTGACCAGACAGGCCATGGCAAAACACAGCAGCATCTGTACGAAGATATTTGTTTCTCTCTGTCAAGGGCCCCCAAGAATAACAAGTAAATAAATAAAAGTGTTACTGCATGCAACTGATGTGGCACTTTTGCACTTGTGTAGACTTTATTACCTTGCTCTATATAGTAAGTGGAGAAGTCAGGCTTTTTGTTAAGCTGAGTGTTTCTGCTTGCTAAGTTCTCCACTTACTATATACTGATGAGCTCAAACAAGAGTGAAACAAATTTGTAGTAGTGGAGTTTGGCTTGTTGGTCTGAAAACAGTATTGTCTTAGTAAAGGGAGGTTTGCAAATATCTTTGTACAGATGAAAGAACTGTAAACTGTCAAAAAGTTGTCCAAACACTTATAAATCCATAAAACCTTTTGGACATGAAAGAAAACTCACTTCACTTTGTGTAGTAGCTTTGAAATCTTTTAATCTAACAGTTGAAATCTTTTAATCCAGCAGTAAAAAATGCCCACCAAGACAACAGTATAAGAAAACTTGAAAGAAAGTTGAAATATTTTAATCCAGCAGTAAAAAACGTCCATCAAGACAATAGTATAAGAAAACTTGAAATAAGTTTTTTTATGCTGTTGTCTTGGTGGGCATTTTTTACTGCTGGATTAAAAGATTTCAACTGCTGGATTAAAAGATTTCAAAGCTCCTACACAAAGTGAAGTGATTTTTCTTTCATGTCCAAAAAGTTTTATGTATGTTGTTTATCTTTGAACAGATGTTTCTCTGTTTTGCAGGAGTCTCTCTGGTTGTATCCTGTAATGAACAGAATGCTTGCTATTTTATCTACAGCTGGTTGGTTCCTTCCCTTAAGTCAGATATATATTTGGCAGGTATATACAAGGCTTTTTGATAAGCAGACAACTTCAGAGCATAGCTACAAGTCTTCACTTATGCTACCCCAATGAGCCTGAAAAAGAATGAAACATGTATATGGTTCATGGCACCTGATGTGTTAGCCTGAGTACAATGTAGTACTCAGACAATATACTTATGCTCCAAAACCAGGATTAAGACAATTTTATTAGTCACCTTTCAGTGTTGCTATGCTCTGGTCTCGTGTTAGAAGGTTATGAACAGCCATCCCAGAACAGCTTTAAAAGATGTAATACACTTCAAACTGCCATGTCTTTTTTTCTTTAGTAGGTGGCAATATGAAGTATATTATAGCTTTTAAAGCTGTCATAAGGTCAGAGTAAGTTAGTGTTAAGTGTGTTACAGCTTTCAAAGCTATAAAACACATTTTGCTTGTATAATTATTTTTTTGTATGTGGTATTAAGCAACTAGAGTTCCTTGTACTTCATAAAATTTGGTGGCACACACAGTGTGTTACAGCTTTGAAAGCTGTAAAAAGACTGTGCTCCTGTACTTTTCTCTTTCTTTCCTTCTTGACTTCTTTCGTTATCTTCTGTATCTCTGTCACACTCATGCACTTCCTTGTCTTATCTATCCGTAGCTGATAGTACATGGAACAGGTAAAGCTCTGTGTACTGCAGAGAATTATGATTGGGTCTCTCTGATCATAACTAAATTGTTAAAAGTTCTTCAAACTGATGTCAAGATTTACTGCTTGAGCGTCTCTTCGTTCCACACTGCTCTCAAGGTAAATTTCTTGGCATCCATTTTTTGAACATGTAAAAATTGGTTGTGATTGGACAGATATCTAACCATAACATTCTTTATTAAAGACCGTTGTGTTCTGATATAACTCTTATTGCAGGGTTACTTTTCAAACCTTCCATGATGTCATGATAAAGTGAGAGGTTCTGCAGATGTCATTGTGCAGATGTTTACTTTGAAATGCATCTGAAAGTCACATGCTTTGTCTAGAGAGAGAGAGTATAAAATCTACTAGTGAACAACAGGCTTAGCCTTAGTTTTCCCAGTAACAAACCTTTGGGTAATTTCAAATGTGGAATGTGTAAACAATGTCCATGTATTTTAGTTACAAAGGAAAAATTTCAGTTGGGGCAAATGAGGTTTTATGCAAAAGGTCATTATAATTGTCAGTCTAAAAATGTGGTATATATGGCAAAGTATTTGCAATATCTTTTTATATTGGCAAGGCTTTAAGACGTTTTCGAGAAAGAATATATGAACATTTATCAGACATGAAAAAAGGCAGATTAACTAATGCATTATGTAAACACGTTAGAGAATTTCCTGAACACAGCTTTAGATTTTTTATTATACAACAGATTTTGTTTGATACACAAGGTACAATTTTAACTGAATATTTAGATTTGTGCGAATTAAAGTGGCAACTACGCCTTAATGCTTTTATTCATCCAAGTTTGAATGAACATCGTAGTATAAATTGTGTATAAAACTTAGGCATTGGAGAGTTAATATATTTATTTATTCACTTATCTATTTGTATATGTTATTGGTTGCTGGTTAATTGGTTGATTATTTTAGATGATTAATTTAATTGGTAGTGTGCCTTCAACTCGACACCGTAAAACTCTACTGCCAATCATGAGCAGACGGGTGATCCACTGTGGCGACCCCTAACCAGGGAGAAAGCTGAAAGAAGACGAAGATTAATTTAATTGGTAGTGATGCTTTTTAAACTGAGGAGATGTTCTTCATTCCACATTGCTGCAGTCCTAACTATTGGGTAGTCCGCTGTCCAGTCGGCCCGAATACCAAAGTATATGGCTGACGTCGGTCACGGCGCATTAGACTGACGTCAGTACGTCAGGGTACTAATGCGCATGACCGACGTCATATCCTCAGTCTTTTTTGCCGCATGGTCCGATGCAGAAGCAATTTTGCGAGTGCAGGTTGGCGTTCTGAAAGTTTCTGAAGTCAGAGTTTCAGACCGAATCAAAGTTGGCTAAGTACCCCGTTGGGGAATATTTTGGTTTTTTCTTGCCTCAGTATTTAACCGGATGTCAGAAAAAGTGAATAACTGTATTTCTTGTGGGAAACAGATACCTCATAGGGATTACCATACTTTGTGTATACCTTGTTTAGGGCCTGAGCACGACGTTGTTGGATGCCGCTCTTGTGCTAGATTTAACAAACGCACTATTAAGAGAAGGTTAGACTGTGCCAGGTTAGTGTTTGGGAAGCGTTGTAATTATAAAATGCCGTCGGATGCTCCGACGCCGGCTTCGGCTAAAAAACGCAAAGATAAAGCAGCAAAGCCTAGAATGGAGGAACCGACAGTCCCAGACGTCGGTTCTTTAGAAGGCTCAGTGGAGCCAGAGGTTTTACCAGGTGTTTCTTTGGAGTCTCAGGGAGAGACTTTACTGTTACAGGATGTAGCCTCTCAGGAAGTAGGCCAGGCTGAGGGGGCTTCTCAGGTGGCTGTTCTTCCCTCTCTTCCTAAGGTGGTTAGAGCCTCCCCCTCTGTTTCCAAGGCTTCTTTGAGAGGCAGGCCTAGTATAGCTTCAGTGGGGGTTTCTCCTAGTGTTTCAGGGTCTTTGCCTAAGAAACATATGCTTAAAATGGCAGAGGATTTGATTACTATGATTAGAGGTTCTATGCCCCCTCCTGATAAGAGGCCTAGGGTGGAACCTGAGTTTGAGAGTTTTGAGCACTGTTCGGAGGCTTCTGAGTCTTCAGCTGAAGACTTGCAGGAGTATCCTCCTTATTCTGATTCTGATGTGGATGATTCTACTCCTTCAGCTTCTCCTCCTGAGGATTTTTCTTTTTCAGAGACTCTGCATTCCATGAGGGAGCATTTTAAATGGGAAGGTCAAGATTTCTCTGATTCCAGGAAGAGGCTTAGGGAATTCTTGTTTTACCCCAGCATAGGCCTTTAGCTATACCTCCGGTTCTGAATGTGGTGGAAGATGTTTTTGCAGAGGCTTCCCTGAATCCTGATTCTTTGCCTCCTGCACCAGTTAAACCGGATAGGTACTATAGGGTGCCTGAAGCTCATAAGTATTTTTTTAAGAGTCCTAGGGCAGACCCGGAAACTGTCTCTCAGGGGCCTAAAGGTGTGAAGGCTTCTGTGGTTAAAAATCCTGTTCCTCCTGATAAAGAGGCAAGGGCTTTGGATAGATGGGGAAAGAAAGTGTATACTTCTTCCACTTTAGCCATGAGGGCATTGAATTGTCAGTTTCACATGTTAAAATATCAGAATTACCTCCTTTCACACTTGAAATCTAAGGTGGATGCTCTGGCAGAAGGTATTGAGTGTAAAGAGTTGCAGGATTTAGTTCATGTGTCTGAACAAGTGGGTAAACATTCCTTGCAGTGTGGTTTTGATGCGGTGCAGGCCTCCTCGAGGGTGGCTGCCACTGGTTCTGTTCTTCGTAGGCACGCCTGGTTGAGAGATCAGAACTTAGCTGAGCATGTTAAGACAAGGATTTTGGATGCTCCTTTACAGTCTGATGTGTTGTTTGGTTCGCCTGTTGAAGCAGTTTTAAAGAAAATGGAGGATAAGGCTAAGTCTATGCAAACTGTTAAAGATTTTTTGCAGGTGCAGCCTCCGAAGTTTAGTAGAAATTGGCCTACTAAGGGGTGGACTTATCCTGCTTATGATTACCAGTCTAGGGATAGGTCTAGACGTGGTAGGGGCAGAGCTCAAGGTTCTTTTAGGCCTAGGACAGGGAGTTCACCTGCTCAGACTTCTGGTGAAGGCAGGGGTCAGTCCTTTCGTAAGCAGACCCAATGACCTGCCTTTTCAGCTGCCAGTACATTCTCGCCTGGCAGCACCTCTGGGAGGAAGGCTGTCTCTTTTCAAAGACAATTGGGATTTAATTACCCAAGACAGATGGGTACTGGATATCATTCACCACGGTTACAGGTTTTATTTCCATACCTTGCCTCCTTTCAAAGGCATGCCAGACATTCCTCCTCTACAAAGAACAGAGGCTCACAAGCAAATTTCTCTGCTACTCCAAATAGGAGCCATTCAGTCAGTTCCTGTGCCAGAAAGGGGCCTAGGATTTTATTCTCGCCTGTTCCTAGTACCAAAGAAGGGGAACACGTGGAGACCAATTCTGGATTTATCTATCCTCAACACTTATCTGGACATTCCCAAGTTCAAAATGTTGACGTTACAACAGCTTTTACCTCTGCTGGGCAAGGATCACTGGATGGTAACTTTGGATCTCAAGGAAGCTTACCTTCATGTGCCTATAAGGCTAAGTTGCAGGAAGTATCTGTGTTTTCGAGCTGGAAATTCTCATTATCAGTTCTCTGCATTGCCCTTTGGCTTATCCACTGCGCCCAGAGTATTCAAAGGTTCTGGCTCCAGTGATAGCTTACTTCAGGCTAAAAGGAATTCAAATCTATCCTTACTTGGACGACTGCCTGATTCTGGCTCAAGAAAAGGAAGACCTTCTACAGCATTTGGAATATGTTATGGCAGTGCTAAGATGCCTAGGGTATTCTGTGAACGAAATAAAGTCCAGTCTAGTACCCTCTCAAGACATGTGCTTTCTGGGTGTGAGACTGAATACAGCAGCCCAGATGGCCTTTTTAACCCCGGACAAACAAAAGAATCTATCCAGTTACTTCCATCAACTTTCTCTTCAGTCCGGGCTGACTGCAAGGACAGTCCTTCAAGCCTTAGGGTTCATGGCATCTTGTATTCTGGTGCTTCCCAATGCCAAACTGCATATGAGGAAGCTACAATGGTATCTCAAAAATCTATGGACACAGCACTGCCAGGATTTGGACACTGTCATTCAAATAATACCTTGCATTCAAAAGGAATTCTTGTGGTGGGCTCAGGAATGTCACCTAAACAAGGGACTCTCTGTGACCCGGCCAGAGGCGAGTCAGATTCTAACGACAGATGCCTCAGACATTGCTTGGGGAGCTCATCTGGATGGAAAATGGATACAAGACAAGTGGCCTGCCAGACTACAGCATCTACATATCAACATGAAAGAGATGTTAGCAGTCCAGTTTGCATTAATGGCTTTCAAGGATTTACTTCTTCCAGGGCAGGTGTTGATTCTAACAGACAACACAACTGTCATGTGGTACATCAACAAACAAGGGGGAACACATTCTTACCCATTGTGCAGGCAAGCAATGATTTTATGGGAGACTGCGCTCAGCTTGCAACTAACTCTTCAGGCAAGGTTTCTGCCGGGAGCACAGAACTCCTTAGCGGATGTGTTAAGCAGGCAAATCATGGATCCCCACGAGTGGAAACTGGATCTTCATGTATTTCAAAAATTGACAGTGTCATGGGGAACTCCAGACATAGATCTGTTCGCTTCTCCACTAAACCACCAGCTGCCAAAGTTTTGCACGAAGGGATTTCATCACACAGCTTGGAAAGTGGATGCTCTTTCTTTCAGTTGGAAAAATCTTCATGTGTATGCTTTTCCACCTCTTCCTCTTCTCCCAAAGGTGCTTCTAAAGGTCAGACAAGACAAGCCAAGGATGATTTTAATAGCTCCAGATTGGCCTCGGCAGCACTGGTACCCATTACTGAGGAGTCTGGTAAGGAAGCCTCCATGGCCTTTACCCTTGATTCCACATCTGTTGTCTCAGAAGGACGGTCGTCTGCTCAATGTCAAGCTTCACTCTCTTCATCTAACAGCCTGGCATATTCTGTTTTGAAAGACAGCAGGTCTCAACTTCCTCAACAAGTTTTAAATGTGATTATGGAAGCCAGAAGACCTAGTACAAGGAAAGTGTACATGAAAAATGGAAGAGATTTTTATTTTGGACTGCAGCAAAGAATTTGGAGATTTGAGCCTAATTTGAGTGTGGCTCTTCAATATCTTACTGAGTTATTGGACAAAGGTTTGTCTTTCTCTTCCATTAAGATTCATGCTGCAGCAATTTCAGCTCACTATGATTGTGACCCACCATTGTTTTCACATCCTTTGTTCAAGCAATTTCTTAGAGGGGCAAAGAATATAAGACCCCCACGTAGAGCTCCTACTCCTGCTTGGGATCTCAATTTTGTGTTGGAGAAACTTACTCTACAACCTTTTGAGCCTGCGGCTACTGCTGAACTAAAATACTTGTCATGGAAGACTGCTTTTTTGTTGGCCATTACTTCTGCGAGAAGGGTTTCTGAGTTACAGGCCCTTATGGCGGTTGAGCCTTTTTTGATTTTTCATAAGGATAGGGTATCATTACGTACTAATCCTTCCTTTATGCCTAAGGTGGTTTCTAGTGTGGCTTTGAACCAAACTATTCATTTGCCTACTTTCTATGCAGATCCCCAAAATAAAGGGGAAAAGATTTTGCACACTTTAGATGTACACAGGCAATTGCGTTATTATTTCAGCAGGACTAAGGATTTTAGGCAGTCTCAGCAGTTGTTTGTTTCTTTTGCTTTGAGTTCGCAGGGCAAGCCTGTGTCAAAACAAACTATTTCTAGGTGGATTGGGTTCTGCATTGCATTTTGTTATTCCCATCATGGCAAGGAGACTCCAGCTGGGATTAAGCCTCATTCCACTAGGGCTACTGCCACTTCAACAGCATTTCTAAGGGGGGTGGCAACTAAGGATATTTTGGAGGCAGCTACTTGGAGTTCAGTGCATACTTTCTCTAAGCATTACCACCTTCCTCTCTACTCTAAGTCTAGGGCTGGTTTTGCCACAGCTATTTTGCAAGGCATGTTATCAGCCCCTGCTTCCTTATGATTTGCCAACCTCCCTTAACTCTGCTTTGGGATTCTACCCAATAGTTAGGACTGCAGCAATGTGGAATGAAGAACATAGTACAGTTTTGTACCTACCATAAATGTAGATGTTCGAGGATCCACATTACTGCAGTCCAATTTACCCTCCCTCCTTCCCCTCTGTGTTTAGGGGTGGTTGTGTAGGTGAGATTATATTCTGGTACCTTTGTATATATTGTATATATTTTTGGTGCAGGTATGTTTGGTGTGTTTTGGTTTTGGCCTTGTCTTTTTAGGGTCTTCTGACATCTGGGGCAAGAAAAGACTGAGGATATGACGTCGGTCATGCGCATTAGTACCCTGACGTACTGACGTCAGTCTAATGCGCCGTGACCGGCGTCAGCCATATACTTTGGTATTCGGGCCGACTGGACAGCGGACTACCCAATAGTTAGGACTGCAGCAATGTGGATCCTCGAACATCTACATTTATGGTAGGTACAAAACTGTACTTTTTTGTGTGTTTTAGGTTTTGAGGAAGTCCCAAAGCACTGTTGGGATGAAAGCGCTTAACTTGTTTGTGGCATATGGAATACTTTTGGATACAATAAATTTATTTTTATACGTCATTTGTTGTCCTTGGCATCTGGCTGTTTCTTGTGGATTTTACATGTTTGCTTTCTTTGGATTACAGTGTCGTAGAGTATAAAATTAACTGCAGTAGCAGCTACTATAACATTTGTACTGTACTGGCAGGTTCTGACTCAGCCTTTCCGTGGAATTTGAGGTAGTCTCATACCTCTTAATTGTCCAGATTTTTGCAGAATATTCAGATTTTTGCCTCATATTTTTAACCTGTTTCTCATAAAATTGCAGTTTTCTGGGAAATTACTGGCAAATCATTGAGGATTGAAGTCAGAAAATAATGGCAGACATTTGAGTTTCAGACTTCCTATCCTTTAGAAAAGTCATGCTAATGCAAAACATGTTTGTCAATTTACTAAGTTTGTAAGAGCAATATTTAAAAAGTGTCTCTATTTTTCTGGCCTTTATCCCACCATTTTTGTGGGTTTGTCCAGATTTCTTGCACTAAGACATTGCGAGGTATGTAAAGTCTACTGATTTTTAATTTAACAGTTCTCATTAAAAAGTGCTGTGTAAATATCTTGATGTTTTGTTTGTTTGTGTTGTGATAATTGTGACAAGAACAACGTCTTGTTTCTAAATCTACATTTTGCTAGATGCTGCTTTGACAGTTGCAGTGTTTTTCTTTGTTCAATAGCCTGGACTATTTTTTTTTTTTTTGGTTTATGTTTAATTATTTTCTATAAAATGAGCTTCAGAAATAGAGATGTAATTAATTAAATGCATAATATTAATGTGTTCTTAATCTGGATGGACACAGTCATCACCTAAAATATTATAATCAAATATTTTCTCCTTCAATCAGAATTATATTCCAGCAGCCAGAACAGATCAGACTGAAAAAAAACTGATTTTGACAATGCTCTCACTAAAAAGCTTTGGTGAACACTAAAATTAAATCTTAACCAGTAATGTCTAAAATAAAATAATAATATTTTTTTTAATCAGACTCTTTTCACCTTTAAAAGTGTTACTATACTTAATTCTCAGGGTTTTCATTGCAAAGTTTCTTTGCTGACAGCAGAAAAAACTTCCATATAAGTTTACCCTCTAACTTGGGAAGAGCTGCGTTACATCCCAGATGTACTTGTACTCGCTCACTTATTTGCTGTGGCAATGGCTTGTGGTGCAGTTTGAGAATCAGCAAGCATTCTTAGACTCTTGAGCTGTACTCAGCTATACTGCACATATCACCACATCTTACTGTAAGTGCGTCTACCCATCCACCTTAGCACCAACATATAATAATTGATTCAGCTCAACTTTCTTCTTCCTTACTGTAATCCATCCTACTCGCAGTAAATACATCTACTTTTTTTCCATACGATCCTTGCATTATTCTATCTCTGCCATTCTTCCCCACCTTTTTAACCACACCAGCCTGATTCTCTTACACCATACCATTTACATTTAACACCAAGCTGAAAGTTAGACTTCAGCCCCTTGTTAAAAGAACTGTCTTCTTCCCTATTTCCACCTTTCTGTTTACTGAAACCTACACTGTACTAGCAACATGAATTCCACTCCATATCCATTAACACCTATTCATACAACTTTAATCTGTACTCACCACTTCTCTTCCATTACTTATAAAGGTACCCCTAATCCCTTTAGATGTTGTTCGTGCTTCACTGTTGCAGTCCTAACATATGGGTTATCCAGCTCCCGGTAGCCCTCAGTCGGCCCGAATACCAGAGTCCTCGGTATATGACGTTGGCTGCCATCGGCTGTAAAACTGATGTCAGAACATCAGGTATAAAGGGAGGCAGACAAAGCCATTTCCCCTGTCTTTCTTGACACGGAGCTCAAAGCAGATGCAATTGGCACTAGTGCCGGTCGGCCGTTTACCTTCTTTTTGCTTTCCGACTACCAAGTTGAAGATGCCCTCAGATAAGTACCCCATTAGGGATCCTCTTTTCTTGCTTTAAGGAATGTCAGATAAAGTTAATAACTGTTTTGCCTCTGGAAAACAGATTCCCCACCGTGATTTCCATTCCTATTGTATAACTTGTTTTGGCCTTGAGCACGATGTCCCTAATTGCGATCTCTGTGCTTCCTTTAACCCGCATACCATATGCCGTAGAGCTAAGATTTTGTGTAAGCATTTCGGAGTCTGGCCTAAGTTCGTCGGTATGGTGTCTTCTGGTCTCCCGACTTTGGATATACCTAGGAAATGCAAAGACAAGGACTGTGACAGACCTAGGGTTAAATCTGCTAACGACGCACCGCTGAAATTGGTCGTCAGCCCAGCGGTAGTCAGTGAGGCACTTTCGCGGCCCCTGCAGTTTGCAGATTTTCAGCGGCAGGTCTTTGTCGATGCCTTTACAGAGTCCTCCATGCCGCAAGCTGCTATTTCGTCTTCAGACCGTCCACCTGCCGCCGCTTCAGATGGGTCTGGAGCCGCTATGCAGGCATCGACATCTGACGCCTCTTCTCTTCGACATAAGACCAGAACCAGACCGACTACCTTAGTTCAGACTTCAGCAGTTACTAGGTCTCTCAAGTCCCTCTGGATTACTTGCAAACCTTCCAGCCACAAATCTACTCACAGGCTGGTGTCGGCCTCCCCTCCTGTGCCTCAGTCCCAGTTGGTAAAGATGGCTGGTGATCTTCTTTCCCTGATTAGGGGCTCTCACCCCCCCCCCTTCCAAGCGGGCTAGGGAATTGTCTCCTGATGTTTTATCTGTTTCAGATTCTGTGGTTTCCAGTATTTCTGCTGGTGAAGAAGGAAATTCTCAACTTTTTTCTGGCTTTGAGGATTCTGATGCTGAGGAATCTATCCCTTCTGCCTCCCCTCCAGAAGATTTTTCCTTTGGGGATACTTTGAATACTCTTAGGGAGCACTTTAAATGGGAATGTCAGGATTTTCCTCAGTCTAAGAATGACTCAAGGAATTTTTGGATTTCCCACAGCATAAGCCTCTGGCTATACCTCCAGTTTTGGAAGTTATGGATGATGTTTTCATAGAAAATTCTTTAACTCCTAATTCTGTTCCTCTTGCCCCCAGAAACCTGATAGGTGTCATAGGGTTCCTGATTCTCATCAATTCCTTTTTAAAAACCCTACTGCTGATCCTGAGATTATTTCTCAAGGCCCCAAGGGTGTTGAGGCTACTGTTGCTAAAAATCCTGTGCCTTCTGATAAGGCGTCTATGGCCTTGTACAGGTGGGGCAAAAAAGTCTATACCTCTGCAACTCTTGCTATTAGATCTGTGAATTGCCTTTTTCACATGCTAAAGTATCAGCAGCATACTTTGGAGGCTGTTAAGGCTAAATTTGGGGATATTCCTTCCATGTCGGAGAACAAAGATTTACATGACTTACCGAATTCTGCCACTCTAGTTAATAAGCATTCACTACATTGTGGTTTTGACACTTTGGAGGCTTCCTGCAGAGCAGCAGCCACTGGTTCTGTTATTAGAAGGCATGCTTGGCTCAGGGAGCAGCCTCTTTCTGAACCTGTTAAAGTCTAAATTGTTCGATGTTCCTTTGCACAAAGACAGTCTGTCTGGTAAGAAGGTTGAGGAGGTACTGAAGAAGTTGGAGGATAAGGCGAAATCTATGCAAGCTGTAAAAGATTTCCTTCAGGATCAGCCTCCTCTGTTTAGTAGGCATAATCCTTCCAAGAATTGGTCTTTCCCTGATCCTGGCAAGCAGGGTCGCTCTAGGCCTAGGGGGTTCAGATCTTCCAGAGGGCAAGCTTCTGCCCCTCAAAGGGCTAAACAGTGGCATTCTTCTTCTGCTAAATTGGGGAGTTCTAAGCCAGCTTCTCAAAGCAAGCATTCTCAATGACTTCGGCCTTCTTGTGCCTGCCTCTGCGGGCCCTGGGTTTCCTTTGGGGGGGAAGGTTGGCCAGGTATGCAGAGATATGGTCTACCATCACAGACGACAATTGGGTGCTCAATATAGTAAACCAAGGTTACAAGTTTTATTTTCACTCCTTCCCTGTTCCACAAGGGTACCCAGACATACCCAGAACTCTCAGGGCAGAGGTAGAAGATCAAATTTCTTCTCTACTGACTATGGGGGCTATAGAGCAAGTTCCTGCAAATCAGGCAGGCCTAGGTTTTTGTTCAAGACTTTTTCTGGTACCCAAAAAAAGGGGGCACCTGGCGCTCTATTCTGGATCTGTCTATTCTAAACACTTTTCTGGTGATTCCCAAATTCAAGATGCTCAATCTTCAACAGCTACTACCCATGCTGGGCAAGGATTCATTGCTGGTAACTTTGGATCTCAAGGAGGCTTATCTGCACATCCCAATAAGGGAAAGTTGCAGGCAGTTCCTTCATTTCAGGGCTGGGGAGCAATGCTTTCAATTTTCTGCACTGCCCTTTGGCTTATCTACTGCTCCCTGAGTTTTTACGAAGTGCCTGGCTCCAGCCTTTCCTTTTTGCAGGTAGAGAAACACTCAACATTATCCTTTTCTGGACGACTGTCTCATTCAAGCAAACTCCCCAGAATAACTAGAGAAGGATTTGGACTTCGTGAAGAACATTCTCACCTCTTTGGGTTACACTTTCAACGAAAAGAAGTCAAAGTTGGTTCCTACAAGGAAGATTATTTTCCTGGGAGCGAGTCTGAATACAACCACCCAGATGGTATTCCTCCCTCAAGAGAAGCAAGAAGATCTTTCGGCTTACTTCAAGAACTTGGCAAGCATGACCTAGCTCTCTGCAAGGCAATTCCTGCAAGCACTGGAGTTCATGGCTTCATGTATTCTAATGATCCCATATTGCAAGGCTGCATATGAGAAAACTTCAGTGGTACCTCAAGAACCTGTGGTGTCAACACACTCAGGACTTAGACTTAATTCTTCCCCTAATTCCCTGTCTTCAAATGGAGTTTCTCTGGTGGGCGGCAGCCTGTTCTCCAAACAAGAGTCTGCCTTTCCGCCCACCACCTGCCAGCCAGACTGTCACCACAGACGCCTCAGATTATGCATGGGGGGCTCATCTGGAAGGCAGGGGCATACAGGGGACTTGGAGCACCCAGCAGATTCATCTGCACATACACTTAAAAGAATTGATGGCAGTGCAGCAGGCATTGCTGGCTTTCAAGGACCTACTCTACCCTGGGACTCTGCTGATCAGGGCAGACAATACCACAGTCATGTGGTACATCAACAAGCAGGGGGGGACTCACTCTTACCCCTTGTACAGACAAAGCATGAGACTATGGTCCATAGCAGCTTCCATGGGCATACATCTAATAGCCCAGTATCTTTCAGGGAGGCAAAACTCCTTGGCGGATCATTTGAGCAACCATGTTCTAGATCCTCATGAGTGGCAACTGAACAAGGCCATTTTCCATTGCATCACTCAGCACTGAGGCACTCCACAAGTGGATCGTTTCTCCTCTCACACCAATCATCTCCTTCCAACCTTCTGCACCAGGGAGTTTCACAACAAAGCTTGGAGAGTGGACGTGTTGTCCTTCCCCATGGACACAACTCTCAATTTATGCATTCCCTCCTCTGCTTCTTCTTCCCAGAGTGCTGCTAAAGATAAGGGACAAAAAATCCAAATGCTATTCTTATAGCACCAGATTGGCCCAAGCAGCATTGGTATCCCCTTCTTCACAACCTTTCCCGGGCTCAGCCTTGGCATCTTCCCCTGGTACCAGATCTGTTGGTTCAGGAAAGGGGAAAGTTCCTTCATCCTCATCTTCAGACTCTGCATTTAACTGCCTGGCTAATACTTTAAATCTTTTCCCAACAGGTGGTTTAAGTTCTTCATGAGGCCAGGAGGCCTAGCACCAGAAAATCATATGCATATAAATGGAAGAGATTTTGCTCTTGGATGCAGGCTAAAGGAGAAGACTCTTCTCATCCTTCTCTTTCTCTCATTCTTGATTACTTAGCAGGATTGCTTAATGGTGGACTTTCCTTTTCTTCAATTAAAATTCATGCTTCAGGAATTTCTGCTTATTGTTCTTTTGAGCAACCCATTTTTTCTCACCCCTTGATGAAGCAGTTCCTGAGGGGAGCTAGCAATCTTAGACCTCCCAGAAGAGCACACACTCCTGCTTGGAATCTTAATTTTGTCCTGGAAAAGCTTCCTCTTCCTCCCTTTGAACCAACTGCCTCTGCTGACTTGAAGTTTCTCTCCTGGAAGACTGCTTTTCCTTTGGCTATTACTTCAGGCAGAAGGGTTTTGGAGCTGCAAGCCGTAATGGCAGTAGAACCTTTCATTATTTTTCATTCAGATCGGGTTTCTCTGAGAACTAATCCCTCCTTTATGCCTATGGTGGTTTCCAGTCTGACCCTTAAAAAGTCTGTTCACCTGCAGACCTTTTTCAATAATCCCCAGAATAAAGGGGAAAGGATTCTGCACTCTCTTGACGTGCATAGACAGCTGAGATTTTACTTAAGCAGGACTAAATCCTTTAGAATATCTGAACAGTTGTTGGTTAGTTTTGCTCCTGGGGCTCAGGGTAAACTATTTCAAAACCAACCATCTCCAAATAGATTGCTCATTGTATTCACTTTTCTTACCTGCAGCATGGGAAGGGTCCCCCTCAGGGTATTAGGACCCATTCTGCTAGAGCAGCCTCTACCTCTGCAGCTTTTCTGAGAGGTGTGCCTACTAAGGACATTCTAGAAGTAGCTACTTGGTCTCTTGTCCATACTTTCACAAAGCATTACAATCTACTTTTGTTTTCTAAATCCAGGGCTGGTTTTGCCTCTGCAGTTTTGCAGGGCCTTCTTACCAACCCTTAATCTGTCATCCCTCATCCCCCCCTTTGTCTTTTTCCTGGGCTTTGGGAATCAACCCATATGTGAGGACTGCAACAGTGAAACACGAAGAACATTGTATAGTTGTTAACACTTACCATAAATGTAGACGTTTGAGTGTATTCACTGTTACAGTCCTGGTTTCCCACCCTCCATTCCCCCTTTTTTCCTAAGACACAGACTACATATTTTTAGTTTTTGGATGGCATGTTTCCAGGGTGTTTCCTTCCTGGGTTAGCCTTCTTTTGGGAACTCCTAACAGTTATGGCAAGAAAACCTGAGGAAATGGTGTCGGCCGCCTCCCTTTATACCTGACGATGTTCTTCGTGTTTCACTGTTGCAGTCATTACATTTGGGGTAATCTGCTGGCAGGTTGCCCTCAGTCGGCCTGAATTCCAATGTCTTGGGTCCTGCGTCGGTTGCCGTCTTCTCTTCCATGACATCAGGTCGTCAGGGGTATAAAACATGCAGCCGACGCCATTTTCTTTAGTCTTTCTTGCCGCGCGGTGCCCAAAGCAGAAGCATTTCGCAAGTGCCGGTCGGCCGACTACTGAAATATTCGAGTTTGAGTTTCAGAACTGAAGTCTTCACTAAAGCTAAGTACCCCGTTAGGGAAACTTTTTTTCTTGCTTTTTACCTATGTCAGAAAAAGTTAATAATTGTATTACTTGTGGGAAGCAAATACCTCATAAGGATTTCCATTTATACTGTATTCCTTGCCTAGGCCCTGATCACAACGTGCCTGGCTGTCGGTTTTGTGCTAGATTTAACCAACGCACTATTAAGCATCGGTATATTTTTGCATCAAAGTATTTTGGAAACAGATTTAACTACCCAGAAATGTCCTCGGATGGCAATCCGACTATCGGAGTGCATAAAAAAACGCAAAGAAAAGGACAGAGAAAGGCAGTAGAGATCCAAAACTGACGATGAAGCTTCTCCTAAGCCAGTCTCTGATTCGCCGGTACTCAGTGAGGCACGTTCGCAGCCCCTGATACCTGCTACCTTTGAGTCACAGGCCTCTACCAAGACCCATGTGGAGTCCGGCATGCTGCAAGATACTCAAGGTATTGGACTGACAGATGTATCTCCCTCGGATGGGTCTGGAGCCCCTGAGCAGGCACCGGCTTCTGAGGGTATATTCAGACCTCAACATTTATATATCAGACCAACGACAGCTGCAAAACCAAAGACAAAGGCAACTTCTAAAACTAAAAAAAACGACGCATGAGCCACGTACACAGGCCTCTATGCCTAAAAAACAGATGGTCAAAATGGCTGAAGACCTTATTACCTTGATCAGGGGTACCCATCCCCTCCAGATAAGAGGCCTAGGCAAGACACTGATTATGAATCTTCAGATCAGGTTTCTATTTCTTCTGATTCCTCTTCTTATCAGGAATTATCTATACCTCCCTATGATGATTCTGATGCTGGGGAGTCTATTCCATCTGCATCTCCTCATGAGGATTATTCATTTGGAGAAACCTTGCATACTTTGAGGAAGCATTTTCACTGGGAGAGTCAAGACTTCTCAGAATCAAAAAAGAGGCTCAGGGATTTCCTTCTCCCTCAGCACAAGCCTTTAGCCATTCCCCCTGTTTTCGACATTGTGGATGATGTGTTTTCAGAGTCGAGCTTGACCCCTGACTCCTTACCTCCGGCTCCCAGTAAGCCTGACAGATATTACAGGGTCTCTGACTCACATAAGTTTTTATTTAGAAACCCTGCTGCTGATCCTGAAACTATTTCACAGGGTCCAAAGGGAGTTAAGGCCTCAACAGCAAAAAATCCTACCCCCTCTGACAGACATTCAAGGGCACTAGACAGATGGGAAAAAAAGGTTTATACATCTGCAACCTTGGCAGTCAGGGTCTTAAACTATCAATTTCACATGCTTAAGTACCAACAACATGTTATGGGATTGCTGAAACAGAAAATTATGTTGATTTCAGAATGTGCAGAAAATAAAGAATTGCAGGAATTATTGCATGCAGCTGAACAAGTTGGAAAGCATGCTTTGCAATGTGGTTTTGATTCCTTAGAGGCCTCCTGCAGGGCCGCAGTTACTTGATCTGTGATTAGGAGGCATGCCTGGTTAAAGGAACAAAATTTGCATGATCATGTTAAAGCTAAATTGCTAGATGCACCTTTACAGCATGATTCCCTGTATGGTACTAAGGCAGAAGAGGTTTTAAAGAAAATGGAAGACAAAGCTAAGTCTATGCAAACTGTTAAAGACTTCTTACAAGTGCAGCCACCAAGATTCAGTAGACACTGGCCTACAAAAAATTGGTCCTTTCCTGTGTCAGACAGAGCTCAAAGGGGCAAATCCAGACGCCCAAAGGGTTCCAGATACCAGGCGCAAGATTCATACAGGTCAAAGCAATGGGGCGCATCTACCTCGAAATCAGGGGGAGATAAAGCGCAAACCTACAGAAAACAGTCCCAATGACTTCCCTCTGCCTACACCAAGCACTTATCTTTTGACAGCACCCTTAGGGGGAAATAGCACTTTTTGCTCAAAATTGGCAGTTAATAACCCAGGACAAGTGGGTACTAAACATAGTATCACAGGGATACAGATTCCATTTCCACACTCTGCCAATGGCAAACAGTTGGCCAGATCTGCCCAAAAATCAATAGGCAGAGGCACAGAAACAGGTTACATCCCTCATGGATATGGGGGCCATTCAATCAGTACCAGAACAGGAAAAAGGACAAGGATTTTACTCAAGACTGTTCTTGGTACCCAGAAAGGACAAGGCCTGGCGGCCAATAGTGGATTTATTAATTTTGAACACATACCTGGACATTCCAAAATTCAAAATGCTGACTTTGCAGCAGCTTTTGCCAATGCTGGGCAAGAATGCTTGTCTGGTGACATTAGACCTAAAAGAGGCATACCTGCATGTCCCAATAAGACAATCGTGCAGAAGATACCTCCGATTCAAGGCTGGCTTAATGCATTACCAATTCTCTGCACTGCCCTTTGGCTTATCTACAGCGCCCAGGGTCTTTACAAAGTACCTGGCATCAGTAATTGCATTTTGTAGACAAAGAAGTATACAAATATATCCTTACTTGGATGACTGTCTCATTCAAGCAGAGAACAAGGACACTCTTCTTCGACACCTGACGTTTGTGAAAAGGCTTCTAACATGCCTAGGGTACACAATAAATGAAAAGAAATCACAACTGGTACCCTCTCAAAAGATAACATTCCTGGGTGCAAGCTTGAATACAACTGCCCAGATGGCTTACCTTACACCAGACAAACAAAGGCAACTGACTACTTACTTCAAACTGATGGCAACAAAACCCCAGTCTTCTGCAAGACAAATTCTGCAGGCTCTGGACTTCATGGCATCCTGCATCCTACTAATTCCATATGCAAGACTGCATATGAGGAAACTTCAATGGTACCTAAAAAGTTTATAGAGTCAACATTCACACAGTCTGGAAACAATGATTCCTCTTCATTCCCTGCCTCCAACAGGAGTTTCTATGGTGGACAAAGGCCTGTCACCAAAACATGAGACGCCCCTTCACTCTACCCCCTGCCAGCCAAACCTTAACAACAGACGCATCAGATTATGCCTGGAGGGCCCACATGGCAGGTAGATGCATTCAGGGCATATGGGCACCAAAACAAATGCATCTACATATCAACCAGAAAGAGATGCTAGCTGTTCAAAATGCCCTGACAGCCTTCAAGGACTTACTTCATCCAGGACAACTACTGATAAAGACGGATAACACCACAGTCATGTGGTATATAAACAAGCAAGGGGGCACACACTCATACCCCCTTTGCAGATTAGCCATGGCACTGTGGGACACAGCTTTGACCTACCAAGTACATCTTCAAGCTCAATTCCTGCCAGGAAAACAAAACACTCTGGCAGATGATTTAAGCAGAAACCTTATGGATCCTCACGAGTGGAAACTAAATCCACAAGTCTTCAGCATAATAACAGAGAAATGGGGGAGCCCAGACATAGATCTATTTGCCTCTCCTCAAAATTTGAAAAGATTCTGCACAAGGACTTATCACAGACAAGCATGGAAAGTGGACGCCCTATCCTTCAGTTGGAAAAGCCTATCAGTTTACACCTTTTCTCCTCTGCCTCTTCTACCCAAGGTCCTCCTAAAAGTCAGACAAAAGAAGCCAAAGATGATATTAATTGCCCCGGACTGGCCCCACCAATCCTAAGTAACTTGTCTCCATACCCAGCTTTGACCTTGCCTCAAAGACCACAGCTACTGTCCCAGCAAAACAGTCAGATCCTGCACAATCAACTACAGACTCTAAACCTGGCAGCATGGCTAATCATGTAATCATACAAACAACACCTCTCACTAAAGCTGTGATGGATGTCATTTTGGAAGCCAGAAGGCCTAGTACTAGAAAATCTTATGCTGACAAGTGGAAGAGATTCTGTGCTTGGAATCAAGCACAAGGAACTTATACAGCAGAACCAAATATTCCTCAGATATTACAGTACTTAACTGAGATGCTTGACAAAGGCCTATCTTTCTCATCAATCAAAATCCATGCCTCTGCCATTTCGGCTCATTACAACACAGCCACCAATATTTTCTCATCCTTTACTAAAGCAGTATCTTAGAGGAGCCAAAAATTTAAGTCCCCCTAGAAGATCACCATTACCTGCATGGGACCTCAATTATGTGTTGGAAAAGCTCACCCTGCCTCCATTTGTACCAGCTGCTACCGCTGATATAAAGTTCTTATCATGGAAGACAGCTCTGCTACTAGCAATTACTTCAGCAAGAAGGGTTTCAGAGCTACAGGCCCTCATGGCTGTAGAGCCTTTTATCATATTTTACCCAGACAGGGTGTCTCTGAGGACAAATCCTACTTTTATGCCTAAGGTGGTTTCCAGTGTGGCTCTTAACCAAACAATTCATCTGCCAACTTTTTATTCAAATCTGCATAACAAAGGGGAGAGAATTCTGCATTCCTTGGACGTACACAGACAGCTAAGGTTCTACTTGAGCAGGACTAAAGCACTAAGAAAAACTGAGCAGTTATTAGTGTCATATGCTGCAGGATCAGAAGGAAAGGCTATTTCAAAGCAGACAATTTCAAAGTGGATAAGCCACTGCATCCGTTTCTGCTACTTACACCATGGTAAACCTGTGCCCAAGGGCATTAGGTCTCATTCCATCAGAGCTGCAGCTATGTCAGCAGCCTTTCTCTGAGGAGTACCAACCAAAGACATTCTAGAGGCTGCTACTTGGAGTTCTGTTCACACATTTACAAAGCATTACCATTTGCCTCTCTACTTTAAGTCCAAGGCAGGCTTTGCCACTGCAGTGCTGCAGGGCCTTATAGCCACACCTAAATTATGCTGTTTAGCTCCAGCCTCCCAACCATAGCTTTAGGACTCTACCCAAATGTAATGACTGCAACAGTGAAACACGAAGAACATAGTACACTTGTGTACACTTACCATAAATGTAGATGTTCGAGTGTATTCACTGTTGCAGTCCAGGTTACCCTCTCACCTTTTTGGGGGCACCTGACATCGGGGGCAAGGAAAACTAAAGAAAATGGCGTCGGCTGCATGTTTTATACCTCTGACGACCTGACATCATGGAAGGGAAGACAGCAACCGACGCAGGACCCAAGACTTTGGAATTCAGGCCGACTGAGGGCAACCTGCCAACAGATTACCCCAAATGTAATGACTGCAACAGTGAATACACTCGAACATCTACATTTATGGTAAGTGTACATAACTGTACTTTCTGACATCAGTTTTACAGCCAACGTCATATACCGAGGAGTCTGGTATTTGGGCCGACTGAGGTCTACAGGGAGGCGGATAACCCATATGTTAGGACTGCAACAGTGAATACACTCTAACATCTACATTTATGGTAAGTGTACACAACTGTACTTTCCCCATCATTCAACACCACCCTCCCAGTTCTTGCATCTATGTCAACAACCTCAAAGCCTAACAATTTTCCAACCACACACAATACTGTGCTTCTTTATCTTAATACTGTCATACAACCTACCATTTTAGCCACTTTCCTCAGCATCCTCACAC
Source organism: Protopterus annectens (assembly GCF_019279795.1). NCBI lineage: Eukaryota > Metazoa > Chordata > Ceratodontiformes > Protopteridae > Protopterus > Protopterus annectens. The sequence continues at coordinate 55,867,483 of NC_056726.1, forward strand.
CACTACACACACCTTGTCTTTCACAACATATTAGCTACTTCAACATTCATAGCCTACTCACCAACCACCCTTCCCTGTCTATACTCAAAACAATTCCTTAAGTGATCACCTAACTGCCTTGCAGTTCTTCCTCTTCTCTAACTCCTCTAAGCCTGATCCCCTCTTCAGAAGCATTCTCAAGCATCTGTATAGGTTCACACCTATAATTATGATACTTCCTATTAGGGAAACGTTGAAACCACCACTGGAGCACTCGATAACACCTCCACTCATTGCCATAATACATCATTGCACTATTGTGTGTACATTAATAAATGCCACAAGTATCAGAAATAAAGTCAAAGTACATGCCTTCCTGTCTTCCTAGTCTCCAGACATTATTGCTGTGACCAATTTATGGCTTAAAAACATCACTGCTAATTTTCACCAACTAATTTCCTTGTACAGCTTCTTCTATGACTCAAGAACAGGCAAGAGAGCTGGAGGTGGGACCTTACTACTGTTTGAAACTCATTTTAATCCTTGGGTTATTGATAAAATTAATGCCTTCTCAAGCAGCAAAATCAACTGGATACTGTTAAAGTTCCCTTCACAGAAAAACAAGCCACTCTTATTAGCTGTCACTTACTTCCACCCCCTCTTTTCTTTGCAGACTTCAGTCCTTCACTCATATAACTACTTTGTCTGGTAAACATAAAAAAATATATTATACTGGAAGATTTTAATCTTGACTACCTTGGCTTACCTGCTGTAAAGATGCTGCTGAATTCCATGACCATAATGATCTTATCCAGTTAATTGACGAGTTTACGTGACCAAATTTAATTGCCACTCCTTTTTTTATATTCTAATCACTTTATGACCCACTGATTATCTACAAATGATCCTTGCTTGTATCATCTCACCTTCAGTGACCACTGTACTCTTGACTTCCAAATTAAAAAAAAAAATGGATCTTAAACTACCTCCTAAATTAATGTCATTCAGACCAAAAAAGCTTTCAAATATATTGGCCACAAAACTTGCCTCTCTTCTTTCTGATCTCTTATTCTGACCTCACGAGACCCAAACACTGCAGCCAAATCTTCAGTCAAACCCTACTGCAATTTCAAAATAAGTTCTTTCCACTTACTAAAGCTTTATTCAAACACAAGTATCATGACTAAAGAGCTTAAGGAACTTCTCAAATTGAGAGAATAAACACAGTGCATGTGGAAATAAAAAACCCTCCTCGAATACTGATAAATTTTACCAACTTGTATAACCTTTCCAAACAACCCATAAACGGACATAGTCAAACATTTAAAAAAATCCAAACAACTACCCCTACTAGGAAAACCTAAACAGCTTTGGAAAGAGGTTATCCTAATTAACAGGTCATAAAACAGTCAAAACTGTAGCCCCACCAAACCCTTCATTACTCTCAAGGCCAATTTTTCATACTCTGACTTCCTTCATGAATTAAGCTGTCTTCCTGATCCCAACACAACCTTCACCTCCCCATCATGTGTACCTCCTTCTGCACCCATCTTCATTTTTGAACACATTTTCACTGATGCTCCCACTGGATCTGGTAACCTCTTTCCTTACTTTTATTGACTGCAATGATTTCCTTACTACTACTCCTCTTCACGTTTATAACCTCGTCTAAACAACAACAAAAAAAAAAAAAACATGCTACACATCTGGAAACCAGGAATGGTTCATCTCTTCCATAGCAACCAAAATCACACTTTTGACCAATTTCCATTTTTCTTACACTTGACAAAATTCTAGAAAAATCACATGCATTCAACTCACAAGATGTATCCGGCAATACTTCTCATTTTTTCCGTAATGCAACATGACTTTGACGGACTGTGACGGACAATGACATCACTGTAGACTCTCATCGATGAAATCTTAACTAAACACAAACAAAGGCAGTTTCATGAGTGTCCTCTTCATTGGTCTTGCCAAGACCCTTGACCTCACTGATGACAACCTATCAGAAATTGGCATAAGCTCAGAAGTATGGGCTTGGTTTGAAGACTTGACTTAAGAGTCTTCAGGGTCAAAACAGATTTGTCCACATCTGAAGTAGTCCAAGATATCATTCCATATCATCATTGTTGCAGTATTTTTTTTTACCTAAATGATCTGCTGCCAAGGATATCCTAACATCTGACAGTACACCAAAGCCTTTAGCACTTAATAGGCATTGTACAATATACACAGGTTCCCCACATATGGCATAAGGCATAAAGGTGACATACGGATGGACACACTCGGAACTTGTTTGCCGCCAGTCCGTGGGCCATTCTTAAACATTGATCTGAATGCCCTTCTGCTGTGCTAGTTACCAAGCCATGTTTTTAGATATGTGCCCCATTGGGCTTTCTTTTCATCTTCTTTTATGTGCTTATTGTGTTCATGTCATCCAGAAAGGGAAATTGTCAGTGTGGGAGGCAGGTTCCCCATAAAGACAGTCATGACCAGTGTATCATCTGTTTGGGTGCTTCCCAAGATTATACACAGTGTTCTTTTCTGCCAGGTGTTAGTGCCTAAGACCCTACATAGTCATCTCTCCTTGTCCATGTACCTAAAGAATCAGCATCTTAAGTTGTTGGCTCAAGATGCTATGGCGGAATCCTCCTGTCCCAAAGGCCAGCCATCTGCCAAGAAGAAGGCCAAAAGAGTTATGTCTGATCCAGCTGCAGTCCATCCTCCCTCGGACTTCACTCTCAAGGCTGATGAAAGCCCGAGGAACTGTCTGGAGGTTGCTTCAGACTCCTCTGCCGTGACCCTTCTCACATATCCTCTGAGGCTTTTCAAATGTCTGTACCTGACACTGAGGGAGAACTTCCGCTGATTCTTTCTGAAGGACTAAGGGGGATTCCTCAAATCTTAGGGAGGAGATTCCTACAACCATTATTGAGTCACGGCAAGGGTCTGACCCTCTGAGGGTGTTTCGAGCAGATGCCCCACAGAAAAGGAAATAAAAACAAAGCATATTTTCTCTTAAGGATCCCCAGTGTGACTGGCAGGATTTCACTCGGGGTTTATTTAATACTTTGGCCTTGAAACCTCCTCAAGAAGTCTTTATTCCTACTTGGTATTCCACTCCACTCAAGAGGCCTGGAGAATTGAATTCCTTAGATGAGGACCTGGACTCTGGGGAAGAATCTTTGACTTATTCATTTCATATCCATTATCCCTTGGAATTTGGTTCAGTGGAGGAGGGCTCCATAAGTCCAGATTCCCTCCAGAGGAGCTCTCCTTTGGGCATACCATTGCTCATATGATGAATTATTTTAAGTGGGATTGTTCTGAAGTCCATGAGATCCTACAGATGGACTCTCCTAAGCCATCTGATGTTCCTTCTGCTCTGGCTGCCCTTCTGGATACATTCTTGGTGGTATTTGTAGCCCCTGACTCTCAGCCCCCTGCATCTAAGAAACCAGATAGATTGTATGAAGTGCCTGTGAAGTGCACATTTCTTTATAAAAGCCCTTACGTAGTGTCTGTTTCCTTTGACAAGCCATCCAAGTTATAAGGATAGTAGGGCTATGGAAAAACTGGGCAGGAAACTTTACACTGCTGGCACTTTATTCTTTAGGGCCATCAACTACCAGATTCCTATACCAGGTATGTATTGGCTGTCCTTTCTTGGGTTTCAATAGTGTTTTCTGATCTTCATGACTCCAAGGGTAAGGCTTCAGCCCTTTCCCTCCTGGGCTTTACTTCTCAAGTTTTTTGACACATTGAAATGTAACTGTGATGTAGCTGATGCCTCTTCCAGGGCTGCTGCCTTTGGATCAGTTATGAGGTACAATTATTGGCTTTATCTTCAGGCTTTGCCTGATAACATTAAGGCCAAACTTTTGGATACCCCTTTGGATAATAAAAAGTCCTTTTGGATCTGCTGCTGCTGAAATTTTCAAGTCTCTCCAGAATGAGGGCAAGGCCTGGCAGGAGTTGAAACATATTTTTGTTTCTCCTATTCCCAAATTTCAGAGGAATTTTCCCTCTAAGTCAGCATTTGTTCATAGGCACTTTTGTTTTCCTCCTAAGGCCAGGAAGAGTTCTAGAGTGCCTCCTGCTAAGTCTTTTCAGACTCCTACCTTCCAAAAGCCTGTTTTCCAGGACAAGCCAGGTTCTGTTTGCTTCCTCCTCCTCTCAGCCAGGTTCCCTTGTCCCTCCTGTCCCTGTCTCTTCCCAAGTTGTCTAAGAGTCATTCAGACTATTGGGTTCTGTCAGTAATCTGTCAGGGATATTTCATGGTTTGGAAATCCCCTCCTCCCTTTTCAGGAATTCCTCAGCCTCCTTTGGAACGGTTGTCTCATTTCCCAGAGGGTTTTCCCTCTCTTTTAGCTCAAGGCACCATTCAAGCCATGCCTCCTGCCCAAGTGGGGAAGCAGTTTTATTTTTGAATGTTTTTGGACCCACAAAAGGAAGACGCATAGAAACCAATTCTGGATCTTTCCAAGCTGAATGCCTTCCTCAGAATTCCATATTTTTGCTTGCTATCTTTGCAGACATTATTTCCTCTTCTTACCCCAGCCGTTTCTGGTATCTGTTGATCTCAAGGATGCATACCTTCACATCCCCATCCAACGCCTCTTCAGGAAATTCTTTTTCTGTCTCTTCCTTGCATTTTCAGATGTTCTTTGTGTTTCACTGTTGCAGTCATCACCTGTGGGTTATCCCTGCTGTGGTAGCCCTCGGCCAGCCCAAATACCAGTGTCATTGTTTTTCTGCATCAGCTGCTGTCACTTGCTGGCTGATGTCAGGTCGTTGGTGCTATAAAGGAAGGCAGTTGACGCCATTACACCAGTCTTTCTTGCCGTGGAGCCCATGGCAGAAGCAGTTAGCATGTGTGCCGGTCGGTCACTACCAGAGTTTGAATTGCAGCTGAAAATGTCTAAAGCTAAGTACCCTGTTGGGGATCCTTTTTTCTTGCACTAACCGATGTCCGAATAAGTTAATAATTGTCTCACCTGTGGAAAGCAAATACCACACCGTGACTTCCATTCATACTGCGTCACTTGTTTAGGCCCAGACCACAACATCCCCCATTGCCAGTTCTGTTCCCTCTTTAACACGAGAAACATTCATCGTAGAGCTCTTTTTGTAGCCAGGTATTTTCGTCTTCCTTCTTCAAATTTCGAAATGGCGTCCGTCAGCCAACTATCCGTAGACATTCTGAAAAAATGTAAGGATAAAAATAGAGACAGACCACACAAGGCTAAGTCTTCTGATGACTTTATCGCTAAGCAGGTCATTAGTTCTCTGGAATTCAGTGAGGCACCTTCGCAGCCCCTGATGCCCGATTCACTACCTTTACAGGCTTCTACTGAGACCCTTTCGGAGTCCGGTATGCTGCAGAACTCTTCTTTGTCTTCTGAGCCTTTGGTTGTCTGATTTGGTTGGGTCCGAAGCCGCCACGCAGGCACTGGCTTCCGAGGAGGCTTTTCGCACTACCGAATCTAGACAAAAACTGACATCTTCTCTGACTACCGGTTCTCTCAGAGCGATGGATACCCTTTGGCCGAGGGGCAAGGCCACTCCTAGGTAAACTACCTCTAGCCACCATTTTACCCCTGCTCTACCACCTCAAGCTCAAATGCTTAAAATGGCAGAGGATCTTATCACCCTTATCAGGGTTAGTCAGGCCGCACCTTCTAAAAGGAAAAGGAGCCCTTCCGTTGAAATGCTGACAGAACAGGATTCTGAGGAGTCTGATTATTCAGATTTTGAAGAGGAACAACCTCTTACTGCTTATGAGGATTCAGATGCAGAGGAATCCATTCCTTCTGCCTCCCCACCAGAAGATCTTTCTTATGGGGAAACCCTTCATACCCTCAGGGAACATTTTCACTGGTAATCCCAGGACTTCTCTCAGTCTAAAAAAGACTAAGAGTTTCTAGACCTGCCCCAGCACAGACCCTTGGCCATTGCCCCTGTCTTAAAGGTGGCTGATGATGTCTTCCAGGAAGGTAGATCTTTTTGACTTCCCTCTGAACAGACAACTTCCTCTATTCTGTTCCAGAGTCCCAAGTCATCTGACTTAGGTGGATGCTCTGTCTTTCCCTTGGAAGTTTCTATTTAAAAACTCCAAAATATACCTCTGATTCTGTATGTGGGTGACATGGTCATATTTGGTTATAGCCATTCTCATTCTGCAATTCACACCAAACTAGAAACTGATGTGTACTCCCTTGACATTTCTCTATTCCAACATAAACTACTAGCTTACCCTACTAAAAATAAAAGTATTCTTTTCAGCACTCCTGCAAAACTGTGTAAATTTCCAAACTCTGTCAACCTCAAAGGCGTTAACCATACATCTGTGGAAATATCATCCTTCAAATGTATTGCTCTTTGTCTAGATCAAACCCAAAGAAAATGAAAAAATTAAAAAAAAAACAGCAACAAATGTAGTATCTCCACTTCTGAAACAGAAGAATTCCTCTGTCCAACTGTTCTATCTACAGCTACCATAGACAAAATAGACCTTCTGACTCCATTCTACTATGTCACTGCTGACAAGTATACTGAAGACCAAAAACACACGAACACAGTTGAGTATAAAAGCAGAACACCTTTATCCAACACAAAGCTTTCGGGACAACTCCCTTTTTCAATGATTAACACAAGGTGCAGTTAGTTTCAGATTTAAATACACCCACCACATATCACATGACCTGCAGCCAAGATCATATAATCAGTTACATTAACATTCAACATACAATCACTATCATTTTTACTAAGTAAAATACAATATTATAACTTATATGGACACACTTATACGAATACACATGTTCTTATAAAAATATATACCTATAAAAAAATATATATATGCTATTCCCTAGCACTCAAAGTTCATCTACTCAACAATCGTCTCTTACATATTATATCTAAAATTATAAAAGTAAATATTTATTTATTACCGTAGAATTTTTACAGCAATATTAAAACCATGACAAAGGCCATGTTACAAAATACAAATCATTTTAAACAATTATGCTGCAGCTTTACTAAAATTGGTTTTATTGACACAGATGCATTTTTATTTTTATAGGTATATATTTTTATAAGAACATGTGGGGCCTTCTCACAGTGACAAAACATGCAGTATTTGTCAAGTATTTGTGCCCAAGACTTTACGTAGAAGTACATCATACCAGCAAACAGAGGTAAACAGAAACACTCATAAAACAGCAGCACCTCTTGTGTAGTTCCACCGAGTCAAGTCAAATTCATGCTTCAAAAATGCAAAACTTTAAATCCAGATCATTTGAACAACTGAGTTTATTGACTAAATCATAAAAAATAAAAAGACTTAAGTGCTTTCATCCCTCAGTAACAAGGAAGGGGACTTCATCAGAACAGCCATTACACTTCAGAACCTTCCTTTTATACTGAATCAGTTAACTGGTTGATACACCCATAACAACATTTAACGTGAAACACCACACACAGATTTGAATACACAAAAGTAAAAAAATCACTTAAAAAGTATGTTACTATAAAATATTGCTAAAAACCTAATAAAAGAACTATATGCTGTTAAGATGTAAAAATAAAATGTTAACACAATATTGAAATGTATAATATATTAATAAAATATGTTATAAAATGTACTTTATTATAAAACAGCCATAATAGATGAGATGCACCAGGAAAACAAAATTACATATGCTTACATGAAGTGGTGGTGTAATAATTTATAATTTTAGTGCCCTGTTTTTAAGCACTGGTAGTAAGGAATATTATAGTTGAAGCCAAGTGCCTTAACTGCATTCAACCTCATTTGCCATCGTAATTCAGCTAACTCTAAGTTCATTTCCCACCAACCACCTCTAGGGTGCCTGGAGACCACCTCTAAAATACCAAATTTGAATTTAGAAAAATGTGGGCGTTTCTGTGTCTACATAGGGCATTACTAGTGTTGTCTCTCTCTATACATATACACGTTCATGTATTCTTTTTTTGGAAAAATAATTTTATTTAGTGCTTTCGTCAGTCAGTAAAAAATGACTTCTTCAGAATGACTTAAAACAATTACACACACATTATATAACTTCACATTGCTATGACCAATATGTCCCTATTAATCAATTAGGCTGTAAAACCCTAAAATTTGAAGCTACACCCCCTCAATGTGTCTACATCAAATAAGACCAATCAAATATAAAATTATTTCAATGAAAACATTTCAGTGAGCTATTTCATTTGCAAACCACTTATTTTTTCATAACAAAAACTGAGTGTTTGCATTTAAAATCCAATATAACAGGGAATATATTATAGGTTCATAGGTTGGTACTAGGCTATCGGCCCTAGGGCCTATACAAGCCTAGCCATAACAATTCCCTGGATATTTCCTCCCACAATATTTATTTCCCTGGACCCCTGTCTAGCAGGGTGACTGACATGATCCCTGGGGTGAATTTCCTATCTCCCATGGGCAGTCTATTCCAGAGTATGGGGAGTCTCTGGGTCAGGAACCTATTCCTCCAGCATGTTTTGTTCATTGTGATGACAAGGTTTAGATCCCTGGATCGTGTGGCTCTGAGGGATTGGGATTTCTTTAAGTGGAGCATGTCCAACAGCTCAGGGTTTGACATGGCCCTGTATGTTAAGCAGAGATCGCCTCTGAGTAAACGATATGCCACAGAGTATAGCTGGAGTTTTTTTAGACGGTCATCATAGGGCATCTGCTGTAGGCCTGTGATTCTTTTAGTGAGGTATTTCTGCAGCCTTTCCAGCTGTTGCAGATGTCTTGTGAGGTACATACCAAATGGGGTGTTGTACTCTATAATGGGTCTAATGAGGGATGAGTACAGTGGGACAATGACCTCCTTTTTTCTGGATGAAAAGCCCTTAGTGATGAGGTGTACCACATATAAGGATTTCCTGACTGTTGAGGCGATGTGGTTATCGAAGGTGAGACCACTGTCCACCTGTGTCCCTAAGTCTGTCACCACACTTTCAGTGTTTAGTGTACTGACACCTGTGTGGTAATTCATGGGTACATGGTTTTTCCCAAAGGGGATAACTATACATTTCTTGGCATTAAGCTTGAGCCTATGGCTCTGGCACCAAGCATCTGTTTCTGTAAGGCCCTTTTGTAGAATATCCACATCATTTGGGGATTCAGTAATGGCTCCCAGTTTGCAGTCATATGCGAACTTTGTTAGCCAGAGTCCCTTAGTGTTGGCATGTACTTCAGAGAAGTAGATGCCAAACAAGAGCGGTCCCAGGACTGAACCCAGAGGTACTCCACTTGTCACTTGTTTAGAGCTGGATTTGGAGTCAGCTACTTTTACAGTCTGGGTTCTGTCAGTAAGCTAGATGGCAACCCATCGAGTGACGTAGGGATTTATGCCCAGCTTAGTAAGTTTATCTATGATTCCAGAGTGGGGAATGGTGTCGAAGGCCTTGGCAAGGTCCAGATAGGCTGTGTGGACTGCCTTACCCCCATCCACAGCTCTGGAGACTGATTCGAAGAAGTCAATCGCGTTCAGGAGACAAGGTCGGCCTTTAACGAACCCAGACTGGGTGGGGTCCAGTGTTTGAAGATTGCCAGTGTCTTTGTTTATAAGTTCCATGATAATGTGTTCCATGCCCTTGCAGATCAGGCTTGTCAGACTGATGGGATGGTAGTTCCCAGGATCCAAGGTGGATCCCCCCTTGTGGAGTGGGATAACTGTAGCTGTGTGCCACTCAGTGGGCACAAAGCCTGAGGTGAGGCTATAATTAAACATGACACTTAGGTGATGTGCCAGTTCATTTTGTAGTTCATGTAGTACACAGCCCAGGATGCCGTCTGGTCCCATGGATGCTGTATTCTTAGCTTTGGAGAGTGCAGTTTCTACCTGTGTGGCCATGATTACTGGAATTTGGCAATCTTTTGGTATTGAGATGGGCCCTTTAGGGGTGAGAGGGGGGGTGAAGTTTGCACTAAATCGATCTGCCAGTATATTGGCAATATCCTTGGGATCAGTATGTTTAATGCCATTCTGTTGTAGCTCAGAGCAGATGTGAGCATTGCCATTTAGATTCTTGACATAACTATAGAATGCCTTGTGGTCTTTGGAATCTTTGGCAATTTTATTTTCGTAACTAACTTTGGAGGTTTTTATGAGGGATCTCAGCTTCTTACTGAGGCTGGTAAGGGAGTTTTTTTGCATCCTGGGAGTTTCCTCTTTTCTGCAACAGTTTCTTCCTCCTGTTGTATAGTTTGTTTATGGCAGGAGACCACCAGATTGGCTTCCTTCTTTTGGAGGAGAGCATCTTGGTTCTATTTGCGATGGCACGATTCATGCACGAGTGAATGTGCTTGTACTGTGCCTTATTGTAGGATTCAGCAGTCGAACTTTCAGCTCCCGTCTGCATGGGTGTCATGAAATTTGTCACTTTTGACTTGAGTAGCATGAAGTTGGCTGTGGAGAAGTCTTTTACAGAGGTTTCCGTACTGGGGGGTGGGAGTGGGATGTGGATGCCTAGGGTGATTTGCTCATGGTCAGATCTGACCAATGAAGGGTGACCACTGGTGTGGAGCATTTATCTCCCATGCTGGTAATGACCAGGTCGAGGATATTGGAGCCCCTGGTGGGACAATGGATTAGTTGATCCAGGGCGTTGGGAATTTATGAATTCCAAGAACCGTTGGGAAAAGGTGTTGGTACCAGAGTAGTTTTCCCAATTAATGGCAGGGTAGTTAAAATCACCCAGTATTAGGGTGTTTGGTTGTATCTTAATATTTTCCAGTATGTTTAGAAAGGTGTAATGAGAATCTTTGGGCATGGTGGGGGATCTGTAGCAAGCTACATTTTGGATTGCAGTCTTACCTAGTGTTAATTGCACTTGGAGAATTTCAGATGCATTGTGCTGGGCAACTAGCCTGGAGGTGTGAATATCCTTGGTGAATATGGACACTCCTCCACCTTTAGTGTTTTGGTCTTGGTTTGGTGGCCACAAAGTGTGGTAAGAGGTGTAGCCTGGTATTGTAGGGGTGCTCTCTGGGGTCTTGAAAAAGGTCTCAGTTACTGCACAGATATCGATGTTCCCCATTTCTAAGAGTGCTTCGAGAGAGTGCATTTTGAGATTTAGACTTCTAGCATTGAGTAGCATTACCTTCAGATTTTGCATGCTTGTATCTGTTACTGTGGTGGTTTTGTCCTTTGAACCTTGCCTAAAAAAGGCACTATAGGGGTGTAAAAAGCTTTAGCCAGGAACCTGAATCCCAGGGGTGACAGGTGCAGACCATCTCTGGCAAAACATTGTGGTTTGTCGATCATGTCGTCCCAGGCAGACAGATACTGGATCCCCTTTGAATGACACCAGAAGCTTAGCCAATTGTTGAAGTCAGTCATTTTGTCCTTATACTGTGGTATCATTCTGGGTGAAGGCAGGATGCTACTCAGGTCTAGGGTCATACCTGCCTGGGCCACATGATCCGAAAGCTCTTCCTTGTCTCTTTTCATGTAGTCCAGATAGGTACGTCTCAAATCATTCACTCCAGCATGGACAATGACAAAGTTATATTTGTACTATTTGTGGAGTGACTTGAGTGCATGCGTTATGTGGCAGATTCTGGCACCCGACAGGCAGCTGACTGTAATTTTCTCCTTGTTCAGCCTGGTGAGTGGGACATCAGTGTGTCTGACTATAGAGTCACCTATGACTAAAGTGTTGGGTACGTTGTCTTGCCTTAGGGGCTGTTGTTCATTAGCACACTGGTGTTGTGAGCTATGTGTCACTTTGGTTGTGACTGGTGTTTGTTTGCATTTCAGCTTCGGAGATCCTTGTTGCTTGGGCAGGTTAATGTTAGGGGTTTCCCCATATGTGGGTTTAGTGTTGCTATGTGTGGGTGTTGATGGTGTGGGTTTAGAAGGGCTATGTGTTGCTTGAGGTGTGGTGCAGGTGTTAACCTTCTCCTCTTGACTATCTAGCACAGTCTTGGCTGGAGAGAGCTTTGCTTCCAGTTTGGCTGTGTAAGTGCATCTCTCACAGGTTTTAGTGTTGGGTGGTAGGAGGAGAGGGTTGTCTGTGTACGTGAGACAGTTGCTGCATTGCCCCAGTATGCCCAGATTCACCAGGTGGACAGGAGAAATCACCAAAAGCTGACCCTTGGACATGCCTGTTTAGGTGCTTTTTTTGTAAAGTACAAGAGCTGTTTTCTCTTACCTTTGCAAGGTACTTTGCAATTATAGGCTGTTTAGTGCTTACGATTAATTTCTCCTTATTAACTAGGAGAGTTGAGTGCTTGTCTCAGTTTAAGGCTTCCTAGTGCTTCCCAGCAGTTTCTAGAGCAAGTGTTAGTCACAGCGGCTCAGATTTTAGTGCTACTACTGAGAAACCAGCTAGTTCTAAGGGAAAATTTGAAGATCAGACTTTCTGGCAGCTGGAATAGTTTAACTGTAGCCCTGATATGCTGCACAATGCGAAAAATGCATAAACACATGCGTTTTTAAGCCAGAAAGTTGAAAGGGATAGAAAGCCCAAAAAGGCTAATAAAATTACAATTTCAGAGCTGGAAACCACTCCTCTAGTGTTAGATAGGCAGTACAATGCTCACCACTCCCACTGGTAAGCAGTAGGACTTCCCTTTACCACAGAAAGGCCTGGAGAGCTCTGAACACAGAAAATAAAGTCCTGAAACCAGCAAAGCCTGAGATCTGGGTTATACTGGCTAGGAAAGGTGGGAAACGAGCAAACAAATTAACCAATTAACCAATAAAGGCTAAAAGCTTAGCCCCATTCCAGCAGTCTTCGATCAGTCAAGTTCTAACTGCACACTCCTGCCACAAGGGTGCAGGGGAACCTTCTCCAAAAAAAGATGGCCTGGATTAGTGCTCAAGTTATACAAATAAAAGTAGATTCAGCAGGTCTGAATCTAGTCTATGCTACAGTAAACAAGGCATACCAATTTCAGAAATAAGCAGGCACAATAAGCCTTTAACCAGAAATTCCCAGCTCAGAAGGACATAATCTAGCCTCTCCTCCCACAAAAGTGCAGACCACAAACCTTCTTAACGTAAAATAACTGACCTGAAGCCAAAGTGCTTAAACTAGAACAATGCACTTTTAGAATAACAGACACTGGGCCTTCAATCAGCAATTCCCAACTTAGAAGGATGTAAGCTACCTGTCCTGCCACAACAGTGCAGACCACAAACCTTCTTAATGTAAAACAACCGGTCTGAAGCCCAAGTGCTTAACCAAACACCTTAGAATAGCAGTTACAATTTAATCAGGCTTCTACCAAGCAATGATAAATGCAGCAGAATAAATACAATTGAGTACTTTTAAGAAGAGGCAAAACAAAATAATGTAATAAACTAGGAAGAAACACAAATACAGTAAAAGCAAATGAATAAAGTGCAATTTTTTTGTTAGCAAAGTGCAAGGAGAGAGGAAGGAGGGTCAAAACATAATTCAAGGTTAAGAACCTAAGTGGGTTGGCCTTCCCAAATGTTCTCTCTGGATTAAGTAGAGTGAACACTAGACTGGGAGGGGTGTCCCAGATCAAATTTACAGTAGGGGCGGGCAACTGCCAAGCCACCAACTATTACACCACCACAAGAATAGGGTGGGGGAGGGGAAAACCAGTTTCAGGACAGATGAGAAGCAGAAAGCAGTGCCAGAAAATAAGTAAAATATTTCAGTCAGGCTATAAAATAGTTCAAGTCAGGCCAAATTACTACAATGCAGAACTCTGAAAGGTTAAAATGCAAAGAAAATATACTTATCAATCAGCGATATATTCCCAGATTGTTTAGAGATCACACACCAGCAGTTTCCAACAGTGTATAAAGGAATTTACAACAGAAACTATTTTTAAATCAGCAAGCCTTGAAGCTCTCAGATTACACTAAGCTGTTAGGCCAGCTTTATAAACTCCACCTCAGGAATAGGGGGGAGCCAGTTTCAGGACAGATGAGAAGCAGAAAACCGTGCCAGAAAATATATAAAATATTTCAGTCAGGCTTTAAAATAGTTCTGTCAGGCCAAATTAATACAGTGCAGAACTCTGAAAGGTTAAAATGCAGTGAAAATGTACTTATCAATCAGTGCTATATTCCCAGATTGTTTAGGGATCACACACCAGCAGTTTCCAACAGTGTATCCATATATGTGGTTATGTAACATTATTTTTTTAAAAAGTCTTTGCCTTACAAACCTAGTAATACCCACATCCAACACATATCCCAATGTATACAACACCTCTCGTGTTACAATTACCCTTTTGCAACCTAATTTCAAAGGGTATACCTTCTAAAACAAGGGTGTTATGCTTAATATGTACTGACATTGGTTGCAGGCTCCACAAGTAGTGGTCCCTTTGTTGGGTACAATATATCTAATAATGCTTTGTTCAAACAGTAATTTTACAATTCTTACCCATCTTGTAAATAAATTTGGTCTCCCCGCCTACATATTTCATAACCTCCACATTGCCCTTAAAAATAGTCTAATTCCTGACTACTGTTTCTTTGACTACCTTACTAATTGTTGCATACGGAATCACCCCATTTTTGCAGAATGCCCTTACTTATGAGCTTTGTTGGGCATCTCCCTGCCACCCAATAATGGCTTAAACTTTGTCCCCCAACCTCACTAATATCAGCGATTACTTTTTTAAGGTACCCCTTTCTGTAAACATTTAACTTATTTTGGTTGCTTCCATTTTGAATAATTCCAACTCAGAGCACATATGTGCTGCCCTGACTAATTGCACCTTGTATATATTTGTCTTGGTATAACCAGGTTGACAACTCTGAAAATCTAAATAATTATTAGAAAAGGTCTCTTTTCTATATATATATTGTTGTAGTGAATTTTCTTCTGATTTTTTCATAATATTGTCCTTACTAAGGGTGATGTCCAAATAATTTATGGCCTTGTTGTTGAAATTACCAGTAAACTTAAGAAAGGATGGGGTATTGTTAATATATTCTAAAATAGATTAATTATTCTCTTACTTATTTTTCCAAATTATAAAGATGTCATCTAAAAAACAGAAGCAACCATTTCTCAGATAAATTGCTGTTAAATTTATATTTGGCCTCCCATGCATATAATACTAGGTTAGCAAATATGGGTGCACAACTTTGCACCCATAACTACTCCCCTGAGTTGTTTAAAGTAAGCTCCTTCAAAAGTGAAGTAGTTATTGGCCAGAATTACTTCCGTGGCGAAATTAATAAATCTAATTAAGGTGTGATCTAACCTGGTAAGACTTCGTATTGCTTCTTCAAATAATTCTATACCTTCCTGATTAGGGGTGGATGTAAATAAATCAACAGTATCGATCGTAGCAAACCCACCTGTTTACTGTACCATCCATGTTATCTTTTTGATAAGAGGTCACATGAATCCTTAAGCATATCGTCAATCGTTGCTACGGCATTTTTCACTACCCTGTCTATAAATACCCATAAAGAATATGTAGGGCCATTCTGCACAGATATTATTCTAAAAGGGGGATATTCTATGTTTTTTATGGACCTCGGCTATGCCAAAAGCCACCGGGATTGATATATGTTAACTCTTTAAAAATTCAAATATTTCCACGAAAATTACTTCTTAAAACAGAGTCCTCCAAAAGTAGTTGAATTTTTCTATGAGCTATATATATTTTGTTCTTGGAAACCTCCTAAAAAATCTCAAGTAGTGAATTTATATAGTCCATTTTGTTGAATAATACACCCCCCCCCCAAATCAGGCTTCATGACTCTTAACTCATCATTGTCATGAAACATTCTAATAAGCTCACTTTCTTCTTTTGTAAGGTTGTAATATTTCTTTGACATCCTATTGTTATTGTTACCATACAATGAAGAATATAAATCCATAGAGCATGCCCCTTCAAATGCCGATATTGTCGGGTGCATAGGGGGTTGAAACAATTTTTTTTCTTTAAACTTATCCCAGTGTTCACATTGGATGGAATATTCTTATCTTTAAAAAACACTTTCAAATTTAACCTCCTTGTAAACAGTTTTAATTCAGTCATAACATCTACCAAACTGGCCTTAAAGCAGGGTATAAACTTAAACTCTTTATTTAACAAGGTAAAAAAGCTTTTATCTACCTTTAAGTCAGTGTAATTAGATACCTTAAAACTACAGTGCTTAAATACCCTTACTGCCTTCCTTAATAATATTTTCCTCCACAGAACTCAACTCAAAGTTTAGTTTATAAACCTCGATCCCCCCCCCCCTCGAGGTCCGGGGTTGTTGAAAAAATTCCTTTGTCGATTTTATTTTCCAACCATTCCAACCTTCTTAAGGGTGGGTATTCTCTCTCATACTCATCCATCCCCTCATCAAATCTACTGTTATTTTTTGCTTCATATTCCTGTTATTGTTCGGAATATGACCTGCTATTGTCATGCCCTGCACCATTTTGTTCAAAATATGCATTTGGTAAAATATATGTGTGATGGCCGTGCCCTGGCCCAGCAATCAAGGAGCCTCAGTCCTTACCACTAACACCAAGGAGGATGTCTCATATAAGAGGAAAGAATAAAAAATACACACAGTAAAGTACAATTTCCCTTAAGTGCACACAGAGATCACAGTCAGTCTGGGGCTGGTTGCTCCCTTGCTCCCTAGGTCCTCAGTAAGACTCCCCACTGGCACAGCTATTGGGTCCAGATCTCAGCTTAGCTGGCATGCTAACCTCCAGGTACCCTCTCTGTCCCACTAGTGCTTTGTGTCCCTGCCCAGGTAGCTGACACACCACACACACTTTGAGATAAGTATTTATACAACTTCACAGACACTCATGGGAAAGGCTGACACAGATTCTCCAGCTGTGCCCCTTTACCCAGACTATACGGTAGTAATTACTGCCACAACCAGCTAATACTTATCAGCTACCCAAAGGCCCTTAAAAGGGTGTCCAATTGTTACTGTTGTTTCTCCTGTTACAACCTATTACTACACTTTTTGTATATATAGCTATGTACTATTCCATTGAGTACATTGTTTTTCTTATCCATTGTATCCATAAGATTGTTTTGCTCTGTAATATTGTTAATTTGTCTCTGTTCATATGTATTTATATGTCTGTTTGGGGCTTTTCCCCTCGGGTCTCCACTGAAAAGGGGTAAATTCTTACCCAGCTGGACCAACCCGGTTAACAAATGCAAAATAAATAATAATACTGTGTAGTATTATTATCCAATTGGTAAGTGTGCCTAATCAGTCTAAGGCTTATTAGAGTGGCCTTGTACAATAAACTCTATAAATATGCAATGTACTCTAGAGCTTAACTTAACTCTACACAAACCAGCCACAGGTAAAAGGTTTTTAAAATATTTAATAATAAATAATTAAAAACACAAGACAATACTACTACACCACAGTGCTATCCAAGAGTTCATAGATCACACAGAAACTTAAAACAATACAGTAGAGAAGTTCTGATATAACAGAAAAACACTTAAGTCTAATGTTTATAGTCCTAGCTATTTATACAAGAAAACATACTTCTATGTTAAGTAACTTACTTTCATAGAGCAAGGCAGTGCTGAGAGTTGGATATGAAGATCTCCCAACAATAGTTTTTAAAATCACTCAAACATTTCTGCTGGGCCCTCCCACATTACATCATTTTGACACTTAGGTGTTCCCAGTATACACATTACATCATTTTGACACTTAGTCTGGAATTCCCAGGCCAACAGGCTACATTATTTAACAGTCTAACACCTGCTCAGGAAACAACAACAATAAAAGACATTTCACATGTATGCTCTAGTAATTATTCCTTAAGTTAAAAAATAGAAAGAATGTGTGCAGCTAGCCGCTTTGGCACCACTATCTAGATCAAAGGGTATACAAGACATAATTTTAAATTCAAAAGAACAGATGTGAAATGCTTGGCTTAGTTTTCCTTACAGCAGATGGCAATGTTGCTAAAATCTTGAAGTTCAACATTTTACAGTGTTTTCTTTCATTTAAGGAACAAGCCTGCATTTTACATTTATATGTACAAATGCCAGAATTATGTATCAAATTCTATTTGACTAGGCTGGCAGCCTTCACCCCTTCTTCCCCAGTTTTCAAAATATGCTTTTTTTTATTGTATTCACTTTCATCCCTGCCCATTTTTTTCTTTTTCCTCTCCACATTCCCTGTAACATACTTTTCAACTTTTTTAACCACACTATCATATCTAACAATATTGTATTCAAATAATAAATCATTCATGATTTCATCATTAAGTACATTCAATTCATCTAATGATACATTCATTTTTACATTGTTGTTCCTTATAATAAATGATATTAGTTCATAGCCATATCTGTCAAACATATGTATAAGCACATCTGTTTCCACAGATCCTGCCTTCAAACCATTTGGAAATGTATAAAGTCTTAGTCCCCTAGGGACCCTTTTATTTTTAAGGTTCTCAGTTAAGTAGAAATGATCACATTGCACCCCTTTCATTTTAAAAAGTTTACTTTCAAATTCCTTCATTTTATAATCAAAACTTTTAGGCACTTGCCTTTTACTGCTCACATTTTCCTTACTGGAAAAACAAATGCCCATTTTGACCCATTGTTCAAAATTAAAGCCATCTTTGTTATAAAGTCGCAAATCCACTTGACATCCTCCAGACATGGTTTTCACCTCAGGCCTTCCCCTTCGATCAATTGGTGACTCAGAAAAGTCTCCTTGATTAGTTAACACTTATGAAAATACATTGGGATGTTTTCCAGCTTTACATAGTCATCTGTCTTCTCTTGCGATTCATTTGGAAAGTCAGAGTCTTAAAACTTTAACAAAAGACATTATGGAGGGAACTTCTAGGCCTGATGTTCAGTCTTCACAGAAGAGAAAGGCCAAAAAACCATGATCAGACTCTTCTGCTGCACCACCTACATTGGCCTACTAAAAAGTGTTTGGACTCAACACTCTCACAACCTGGAAACAGTAATACCACTAATTCCCTGCCTACAACAGGAGTTTCGATGGTGGGCATAGGCATGTCACCTCAACAAGGGTCAGCCTTTCACTCTTCCCACAGCCAGGCAGACTTTAACAACAGATGCTTCGGATTACACCTGGGGAGCACACATGGCAGGAAAATGTATTCAGGGCAAATGGACCACAGACCAAATGCATCTTCACATCAATCAAAAAGAGATGTTGGCTGTCAAAATGCCCCAACAGCTTTCAAGGACCTTCTGCATCCAGGACAATTATTATTAAAGACAGACAACACCACAGTAATGTGGTAATAAACAAGCAAGGGGGCACTCATTCCTACCCCCTGTGCAGACAAGCCATGACCTTGTGGAACACAGCTCTAACTTATCAAGTTCATCTGCAAGCACAATTCCTGCCAGGAAAGAAAAATACTCTGGCAGACGACTTAAGCAGAAACATCATGGATCCTCACGAGTGAAAATTAAATCCACAAGTCTTCAGCATGATAATGCAAAAATGGGGGTGCCCGGACATAGATATTTTTGCCTCCCCACTGAATTGCCAACTACAAAAATTCTGCACAAGGACTTATCACACACAAGCATGGAAAGTGGATGCTCTTTCATTCAACTGGAAAAACCTAAAAGTTTATGCCTTCCCACCACTGCCTCTCCTTTCAAAGGTACTTCTAAAAGCCAGACAAGAAAAACCACAGATGATTCTGATTGTTCCAGACTGGCCACACCAGCATTGGTACCCAATCTTAAAGAACTTAGCTCAAGACCCACCTTGGATTTTGCCTCAGATTCCACACCTACTCACTCAACAAAACAATCAGATCCTGCACAGTCAGCTCAAAACCTTAAACCTGGCTGCATGGCAGATTCATTAGCTAAACAGACAACACCTCTCTCTAAAGCTGTTATGGATGTCATTTTGGAGGCCAGGAGGCCTAGCACCAGGAAATCTTATTCAGAAAAGTGGAAGAGATTCTGTGCCTGGAACCAGGCTCAAAGCCTTGACCGTCTTGTCCCTAACATTCCTCAGATACTGCAATACTTAACTGAGATGCTGGACAAAGGACTGTCCTTCTCATCCATTAAGATCCACGCCTCTGCCATCTCGGCTCATTACAACACAGATCCTCCTATTTTCTCTCATCCATTGCTAAAGCAGTACCTCAGAGGGGCTAAAAACATAAGACCGCCCCGGAGAGCACCAACACCTACTTGGGACCTCAATTTTGTCTTGGAAAAGCTCACTTTACCTCCTTTTGAGCCAGCCAATTCAGCAGAATTAAAATATGTATCATGGAAAACTGCTCTGCTCCTGGCAATAACCTTAGCACGAAGAGTCTCAGAACTACAGGCACTAATGACAGTGGAGCCTTTCATAATTTTTCACCAAGACAGGGTTTCTTTAAGAACAAACCCTTCATTTATGCCAAAGGTGGTATCCAGTGTGGCTCTTAACCAAACTATTCACTTGCCAACTTTTTATCCAAATCTCCAGAATAAAGGGGAGAGACTTCTACACTCCTTGGACATACACAGGCAATTACGCTTCTACTTAGACAAAACAAAAGCTTTCAGAAAAACTGAACAATTGTTTGTATCATATGCTGCAAGATCACAGGGAAAGGCTATTTCAAAGCAGACCATTTCAAAGTGGATAGGACACTGTATCCGGTTCTGCTACACACAGCATGGGAAACCTGTACCATCTAACATTAGACCACATTCCACCAGGGCAACTGCCACTTCTACTGCCTACCTTAGAGGAGTACCTACCAAAGACATTTTGGAAGCTGCAACTTGGAGTTCAGTGCACACCTTTACCAAGCATTACCACTTGCCTCTTTATTCTATATCCAGAGCTGGCTTTGCCACTGCAGTGCTGCAGGGCCTCATAGCCTCACCAAATCCTCTATAGAACCAGCCACCCTGACTCAGCTTTGGGATTCAACCCAAGTGTAATGACTGCAGCAGTGAAACACGATGAACATAGTACAGTTTTGTACCTACCATAAATGTAGATGTTCAAGTGTCTTCACTGCTGCAGTCCTGGTTACCCACCCGCCATCCCCTCTTTCTTAGCTGGGTCTTATCTATACCTTTCTACACTATACTACCTATGTGGTGTATTTGCTGGTTACTGAAGGTTTTGTTTTTACCTTACTGTATGTTTTGTAAGCAATATGTATTGCCTATCTTTTTGGGGGCACCTGATATCTGGGGCAAGAAAAACTGAAGAAAATGGTGTCGGCTGCTTCTTATATACCCCTGACGCACTGATATCAGGGAGGAGGTGACAGCAACCGACGCCGGACCAAGACTTTGGAACTCTGGCCGACTGCGGGACTGCCTGACACCAGGATAACCCAAGTGTAATGACTGCAGCAGTGAAGACACTCGAACATCTACATTTATGGTAGGTACAAAACTGTACTTTGTTTAATCACAAGAATCCCAATGCAAAAGCACCACTGTCTCAAAAATATATTGGCTTAAGATCAAAGAGCAGACCTTTTACTTGGATCACTTCTTTTCAGATTTCTACAATCTGGTACATTCCCACCTCTTACAACACAAAGAAACACTTCCTACAGCCTCAAGAGATATTCTCAATCAACGCCCAGCTCCAGGGCCCCAAGAACTTAACTTCACTGTACCAACCACACTTATTTCTTGTGCCAAAACTCCTTGAAGCCTTGCCAACTTTCTTGAAAGACTTTTCCTCCTACTCCAAATTGATATGATAATTTTGAGCAGATCTCCATAATGATTCCCAGTGTAAGTGCTGTCTCATGGGCCACAACACTCAGTAGTAACAGCAGTTGAGTCTCTTCCTCAGCCAATGCCTCACTTCATACTTGATTGACATGCTTGCACATACTGTATATGTCATGTTTCCCCCTAGGTGTTCATTTCTGTGAAGAATTACTTGATACACAATATACTATTCATATTTCTTATGACTTACTCTAATACTGTTTGTAACTAACTATTTTTTCTGTGATTGCAGTCACCCAGGCCATGCCTGCAAATGGTAATTTCTGATCAGTAAACTACCCCAGTAAACACACACAAATGAATAAACATTCCATTATTAACAGCCTGCTCTTCCTATATCGGCAGAAGCATAAGGGAATAAAATCAGAGAATCACCTTGTTTACTTTCTCATCTTCAAGTGTCGCTACAGGTAACTCATGCAGTTTTCATGACTCACACAAATGGCACACCTGTGAGCTGTACATCAGGTTTGCTAGGGGTGACTTTCCACAAGGGCATCTACCGGGGGATGCAGGTTATTCACTGGAACCTTGGTCCATCACACTCATGAGAATATCTCTAGCAAGGCAATATGAGAAGTTCCTACTGATTTTAATTGTAGTGTGACAGGTTTTTAAAACTTTTGGAGCGAAAACTGCTTAATGGCACAAATGTATTACAAAAATGTAAGAAATCATGGATATTGGAGATCGATGTGTGACAGCAGCTTCTGTAATGCATTATTTCAGTATTGTTGTTTCTAAGAATAATGCAGACAGACTATCAGGACTTTGCTGGTTTCTAAAATGTGTCCTTAGTTTTCTATGTGCTGATTTACTAAATAGAGTATTTTTCTGTCTGCTTATGAATGACACTACTGGCACATTTTTACATATACCAAGCCGCCATATATGAATGATCTTACTGTTATTCATGCTGTCAAACCCTTGCTACAGAAGAACCTTATTATTTCTTCTTGTCAGTGCAAGTATCACCTCAGGTGCTCCCTCAATAAGGGCCATGGTCTCAGTTAGTGGGATCTACCCAACCAGCAACAAGTAAACAAACCAGCAGCAAATAACCTGTTAGATATGATCTGTTATATTAATATGTAATGACATTAGAGATAATGTAGCTGCAGATATAGTAATAAGAAATGGACCTGAATGTGGCTAGAACACTTTCTTTACTGATGAGTGTTTATCTGCATCATATATACATCATATGAAGGCTGCTAAGTATGATGTTTTGTATGGTTCTGCAGTTATAAAATGCTGGTATCAGACACCTTTAAATAATTTTGTGTGTGTGTATGCACCCACATGCTGCAGGCTTAATGAGAGATTGCCTCAAACAACTAGTAAATAAATAGATGTCTGATACTGGCCCTCTTTTATTCACACGTGGTGCTACAATGAGACATTAAAGAACCTGCAGTTGAAGTAATAATAAAAATGGACCTCGATGTAGTCTTAAGCATTTCCCTTATTGATGACCATTTAGCAGGAGAACTGGCTGAAATATCTCATTGGAGGTGAACATGCTGTTTCATGCAGTTCTGCAACTGTAAAATATTCCTTCTTTCTTACCCTTACAAAAAAAAAGTGTGTTTTTATTACAGACTTCCAGAAGCAATCGAATCATGGGCAGCATTCCTGCCGATAACTAATTTATTCTTTCATTTATAGCATCTGTTTATTTTTATGTATCTGTTGGGGGTGAATTTTATAAGCACATAAAATGCTTAGAGTTGAGAGTTACATCCTGGCAAGAGCATACCATCTGCAAAATACACTGAACAAGTGTTTGTTGCTTTAGAATGAACCTTGGTATGCTCTTCTCAGGTCATACTCCATGTCTGCCTTTTTAATTGTGTGAGAATATCCCATAGTTAAGAAAATTAAATACTCTAACCCCAAATGATCCCTGGGTTCCCATTTTAATCAAATAACAGAAAAGGACACAGGGTTGTGATTGGTTATGTGACAACCTGCTTTGAATCAGATGTCAAAGGATAAGCCCCCACTACTAAAGGTGTCTCAGAACAAAGTACAAACAAGGCAGAGATACTGAGTACACCACCACGATTAAAATGTTCCAACTTTAATAAACAAATTAAAAAACTCACACTTTAATCGTGGTGGTATACTCAGTATCTCTTTGCCCTGCTTTGAATCAGAGTTCAGAGAATTAATAGAAGGGTAACACCTCAGAACAACTCCTTCCTTTCTTATAAAGAGTTAAATTATCATTTATCCTAAAATAATTTTGTTCATTCGGAGTTTTACCAGACATTGTTAAAATACATTTTAAGATTAAACATATTTTCTATTTTAAACAATTTTCCTTGAGAAATATATCCCTCCTCAAACTGCAGCTAAAATGAAGGGCATTCTAAATTATCTGCATTTAAATTCTTTTTTGATGTTATTGCTGTAACTCTAACAAAAGAGAAATACATCTTGGGGCTTACAGGGGCTGTGCAGTGTAAGTTGCTTGAATGTCTACAAGCTTCAGTAGAAATGGTTGTCTATCCACATGTTGATTATGACAGTTTTAGGAGACAAGAAAAAATATTATAATGCACTTTAAAGGGTTTGTAACAGCAATTCTCTAGATTTAAATGAGAATGGCATAGAATCCTCTAAAAGTAATAAAGACTTGGCTTGAATATTTTTGTTTTGTTTTGATTCATTATTGGAGTATTCCCTTGCAAATAACTTAATAATGTGAACTTCCTGCTTGTATGAATTTCAAATATTTTAGTACTTAATTACCAAAAGACCTTAATTGAGCAGCTTATTTTCAGACATTTCTGTTTCCGCATGTTTAAATTTGTATAGTGTGCTCATTTTTTCGAAGCTTGTTTTTATCAGTGTGATTAAGATACGTGCTTTACTCAAGATCCGACCTTCTCAGGAAAATGTTAAGTGATATTAGAAACCTACTTTCCATAAGAGTTGTGTTTTATCCGAAGCATGTTATTGACATTGCCGATTTAAGAGAATGAGAATAAAAGGTGAGATAAGCTACAGATCTGAACTTAGAGTTCAGTCCTCTTTACACCTGAGGCTGCAGGTCTTAGTCCGAGCTGGTGAAACTTTCCCAGGCAAGCAAGTCACCGTTAATCACAATGGTTTGCTGTAGAGGAACCCTCTTCAAATATCTTCAGTCACCTCACCTATTAGAAACTGCTACAGAATATTTGCTTTATTAGATCATCTTTTGTCACTGTGATGTGTATATGTTTTATGCTGTTGTAGATTAATTTTCAGAAACCTGTTTTATTGTCAAGAAGAGCATTGTTGTAACAGCAAAAGACTGTTAACCAAATAAATAAGGCCGATGCAATGGTAATACAGAGCTTAACTTAAATATGAAGGTACTCCAACACTCTGACCTTTTCTTCATGCAGATTTCATTGCTAGACCATCTTGCTAACATCTGGTAGTATATGTCACCAAGATCATGCTGCTTCCAATTCATGAGTAAGCATGCTAATAAAGTAGACAGTACCATTCTGATCCAGAATATTTCTGTCAGGCCAAAATAGTACCTCTGTCTAACAAGGTAGGCCCACTGGACAAACAGACCTTTTTCAGGTAAGTGGAAAGTCCCACTTTAGCTTTTGAGACAGACAGTATAATGGGAGGTTGATCATGGTTATTGGGTGCATTATAATTAGTGAAAATCAGGCTCCCTTGTGAAGTGATAATCATGTTCATCACACAGCATCCCTTGTCATCTGTAAATACCTGTACTGTCCAACATTGCAAATCGTTGTTAAGGAATATTACTACTCATCTTTTGGGAGAGGCTACAGTGGAGAGAAATTTCTGTTGTTTCCATTTATAGAATATTTGCTTAGCTCTGCACTTTTTAATTTGTTTTATGCAAGAAAACTACCCTAATGTTACTCTTTACCAGGTGTGATATGAGAGCATTGGCTTTAAGGGGTTAATAATATTCCTTTGACAGTCCATAAAATGAGTTGTGTTTCCTGAATGGTCAGAAGAAAAACATATGGCACATTCCTAGAACTGTTGTTTGTTGAAAAATCTTGAAAGGGTGCTTCGTCACTTTGGTCATTCTGTTCCTTTTTTTGAGGTGAGGGCTGCTTTTGCTACTGTCAGTCTATCCATGGCTTTGCACCATTTTCTCTTTTATTTCCAGCCACTTTGTGATACAAGAACGTAGATCTATGATTTTTTTATTGCTGTGCTTCATTATTTAGTCTACTGAAACTTTTGTGGTGGCAGTTCTGCCATTTCTTTTGTTATTGCAGTCATGCTTTTTCTGTGGCAGTTGTTGTCTGTGTTTTGATCTTGATCACTATGGGGAAGAGAGACTCCAAGAAAAGAAGAAAATATAAACCTTTGCAAATGCATTTTGCACCTCATACATCATGCAAGGCTATTTTTTACATTACTACAACTGACAATTCAAAATATCTCATAACTTGTTTGCGTCTTTTGCTTTCCATAGACACTGTACAAAGGTGAGGAAACAGATTTTTTAAATTTGAAACATGGATGCATTGTTTTTTATTAACTGGTGCATTAGCCTGCGAAGTGACCAGTTAGAGCACTTTCTGGTTAAGTTTTAGTTGTGTCTGCATTTGAGGCAAGTCTGATGTCGATAGTTATGAAGTAGTTGTCTGTTCATCAGTACATAGTTTCACAAGACTGTATATCTATTGAAAACTACTCTGTAGTTGTCTGTTGTGGTAAGTAACTCATACACTGTACTTCCTGTCTCTGGCTCTGCATTACACTGTTGTGTTTTAGCCTATCATAATAATCATATGCCTTGGTGTGGTTCATTATACTTGGAATAGATAGTGTTCATAGGTCCATAGTTCATAGGTAAATTCCAGACCATCTATAAGCCTAGCCAGAATGTGTTGGCTTTCGCTGCCCCCTTAGATTAGTTCCCTTTGCCTCTGTCCAGCAGAGCCACTGCAGTGATCCCCGGGGTAACTTTTCTGTTTCCCATCCACTCGTCAAGGTTTCTCTTGAACAGTGTTAGTGAGGGGCTCTACCTATTGTTGATTGGAATCCTGTTCCAAAGCATGGGGAGTCTCTGAGACAGGAATCTATCCCTCCAGCACTTCCTATTTATCGTTGTGGTGAGGTTTAGATCTCTAGAGCGTGTAGCTCTTGGGGATTTGTTTTTTTTTTAGGTGGAGCATGTCCATCAATTCTGGGTTGGACATGGCCTTGTATGTCAGGCAGAGATCACCTCTGAGTAAGCTGTATGCAGCCAAGTACAGCTGGAGTTTCTTCAGTAGGGCTACATAGGGCATCTGTTTGAGGCCAGTAATCCTCTTGGTGAGGTACTTCTGTGGTCTTTCCAGCTGTTGCAGCTGTCTTGTAAGGTACATCCAGCTGTTGCAGGTGTCTTGTAAGGTACATCCCAAATGGGGCGTTTACTCTATGATGGGTCTGATGAGTGATGAGTAGAGAGGCACAATAACCTCTTTTGTTTTAGATGCGAACACTTTTGTGATTAGGTGGGCCACATAGGATTTCCTAACCACCTTGGCAATATGATTATCAAAGGAGAGATTACTATCTACTTGGGTCCCCAGATCCCTTACTACATTTTCTGTATTTAGGGGACTACCACGTATGTGGTAGCTGGTACTTTGTTTTTTCCAAAGGGGATGACTATGCACTTTTTGGCATTTAGCTTGAGGCCATGATTTTGACACCAGGTATCCATCTCAGTGAGACCCTTCTGGAGGATGTCTGTATCAGCTGGAGAGTCAGTTATGGCCCCCAGTTTGCAGTCGTCTGCTAACTTGGTCAGCCGTTGTCCTCCTGTGCTTGCCTGTAACTCTGAGAAGTATATACCAAACAGGAGGGGTCACGGGACTGAGCCCTGGGGGATGCCACTTGTAACTGATTTAGAGTTGGACCTAGAGCCTGCAACTCTCACCGTGTGGGTTCTATCCGTGAGCCAATTGGCAACCCATCTCATGAAGTAGGGGTTTATGTTCAGGCTGGTAACTTGTCTATAATACCAGAATGGGGAATGGTGTTGAAAGCTTTTGCGAGGTCTAGGAAGGATGTGTGGACCTCCTTTCCCTCGTCTAAAACCTTGGTAACTGTCTCAAAGAAGTCCACCAGGTTTAGGAGGCATGATCTGCCCTTAACAAAGCCATGCTGGGTAGGGTCCAATGTTTGAAGGTTCCCAATGTCTCTGTTAATGAATTCCATGATGATGCGCTCCATAGCCTTGCAGACCAGGCTAGTCAGGCTTATAGGGCAATAGTTCCTGGGGTCCTTTGTGGCTCCACCTTTGTGGAGCGGGATAACTGTTGCTGTGTGCCAGTCTATGGGTACGTAGCCTGTAGAGAGGCTGAGTTTGAACAGTGTGTTTAGGTGAGGGGTTAGTTCATTTTGGAGCTTGTATAAGACACAGCCTGGGACACCATCTGGTCCCATTGAAGCTGTATTTTTGGCTTTGGATAGGGCTGTTTTAACCTGTGTGTCAGTGATTGCCGGGGCTCTACATTCTTCTGGTATGGTTATGGGCCCTTTAGGGTGTGAGAGGGGGGTAAAGTTCGCACTAAACCTGTCTGCCAGAATGTTGGCAATATCAGTCGGTTCTGTGTATTTTGTGCCATTCTGCACTAACTCAGAGCAGATCTGAGAGTTTCCACTTAGGTTCTTGACATAGCTAAAGAACACTTTGTGGTTATCTTTGGAGTCCTTGGCAGTTTTCCTTTCGAAGTTAGCCTTGGATGATTTTATGCGGGATCGTAGTTTCTTGCTGATACTGATCAGGGATGTCTTTCCTTCTTGGGATTTTACTCTTTTCTGTACTAGTTTCCTCCTTCTATTGTATAGCTTGTTTATGGCAGGGGTCCACCAGACTGGTTTCCTTTTCTTGGAGGAGTGATTGTTGGTTTTGCTTGGGATAGCACAATCCATGCATTTTTGCAGGTGCTCACAGAGTGCCTTTGTAAGGGATTCAGCAGCTTGGACAGCACTGTCCTTTAGCATGGGGGTTGTGAACCTCTCTACCTCGGTCTTAAGTAACGTGAAGTTTGCTTTTGAAAAGTTTTTCATGGTGGTTTCCTTGATTAGGGGTGGGGTCAGAATGTGGATATCCAGAGTGATTAGTCTATGGTCTGATCTAACCAGCGGGGGTTTGACTTCCAGTGTAGAACACCCGTCGCTCATGCTGGTGAAGACCAGGTACAACATGTTGTCACCTCTGGTGGGGGTGTTGAC
The DNA here is from genome assembly GCF_019279795.1 of Protopterus annectens. Lineage (NCBI taxonomy): Eukaryota > Metazoa > Chordata > Ceratodontiformes > Protopteridae > Protopterus > Protopterus annectens. Next base: position 55,896,431 of record NC_056726.1, read on the forward strand.
CAGTTGATCCAGGGCATTTGAGTTTATAAATTCTAGGAAGCATTTGGCAAGGGAGTTAATACTTGAGTATTTCTCCCAGTTAATGTTTGGGTAATTGAAATAACCCAATATTAGGGCATTTGGTAGGACCTTCATATTTTCCAGTGTTTCCAGAAAGGCGGAATGGGGGTCCTGGGTCATGGTGGGTGATCTGTAGCAAGCTACAATTTGAATTGCAGTTTTACCCGTTATTAGTTGCAAATGGATGATCTCTGAGGCATTGTGCTGTGCCAATAACAACAAGAAACATGATTTATGGCAGGATAAGATTGAATTTTACCTAAGGAAAGCTGTCAGTGGTGCAAGATATCTGAAAGAATATTTACAAAATTTATTGTTTGCAGCATTTCGGATATAGATGCATACTTTTGCTGGTACTGGTGTATGGTTGTCTTTTAAATACCGTTTATGTCTCAGAGGAAGTGGACACAGTTAGATGGAGATTCCAAAGGCAAGACTCAAAAATGAAAAACCTTATTGTGGAATACCACTTCAATGGCAATTACCCAGCAGTTGAGCTAGAGAGTTTAAAAGGACGGGCTGAATTCAATGAAACCTATTATTCCCGTACTGTAAATTGTTTTATGTAATGATCAAAGCACCTATGTAGTGGAAGTTCGTGACAGAAATGATGGAAAAATCACAATGCTAAAAATGCAGTTCTCAGTGTAACAGTTCCAGTCAACAGGCAGATATTATATGCAGCTGCTGGTACAGCTGTTCATATTTCTTTGAATTTGAATTTCTCTTTATCCCTATATATATATATATATATATATATATATATATATATATATATATATATATATATATATATATATGTATGTATGTGTATATATATATATATATATATATATGTATGTGTATATATATATATATATATATATATGTATGTGTATATATATATATATATATATATATATATATATATATATATATATATATATATATATATATATATATATATATATATATATATATATATATATACTTTAACCACTGTGCTATACTCTGAAATTACATGATATTCCTCATTGTAGTATTGTAGTGTTTAGCCCAGTACTTGCACTGCTTTATTGCCATGCTTCCCCTTATTGCCTGGTCTGTTAACATCTCTCTTTATCCCTACCATGTTGCCAAGCATCTCTCCCATATAGCCATACATTTCTCTATTCAATTAGTCCATCTCTTTAACTACATTAGTTTACAGGCTCTGAGTCTCAGAACTTCTGTTATAGGCTAACAGCCCAAACTCAACACAAAACATAAAGTGTATGTGAGACATTTATGCATTTTCACCTGCATTTTTACTAAATATTGGAGATAGTTTTTTTGTAGTTCACTTAGTTGTTTTTCAGCTTTTGAGGTCCGGCTCATCTCCACTCCGTTCACCCTCCACTGCACTTCGGGCTCACTTCGCTCTCCTACTCAACCCCCTTTCCCACCCACTCCCACTTTCATTAGCTTTATTCTCTCCTCAGCCCCTCCCTTTCCTTCTTCATCCAATAAACTCCCTACTCCATTAGCAAACAGAAAAGACCCACCCAATCTTCTAAATCCACACATTCTCTCTCATTATGGCCTCTCCAATCAACACAACATATCACTTATCATGCATTATTTCCATTATGACCCATATTATACTTCTATTCCTATTAACACAAACCACCTCCACATCTGATACCATATTCCCTCACCGCCTACCTCCTGCACACAAACCCTTCCTTTAAATCTAAACAAATTTAGTTACTCAAATATCTCTCCCTCTCTACTTGTATCTTGCACCATTACTTCAGCCAGAATAAAACTACTTCCTCCTAACCCCACATTTAAATTATGTCTGTTACAACCCCATAAACCCATCCCACATAGACAGCAAACTCACACTATTATTCACCTTCTTCACTAACACTATGTGGAGATATCCATCCAAATCCAGGTCCAATCTACCCTCCTTCATCCACCACTAACCCAACAGACCAAGCGCTTCACCTAATAACAATAAACACATGCAGTATTTGCAATAAAATTATTGAATTTCATGCCTGGCTAACTACCCACACCCCAAACATTGTTGCAGTAACTGATACATAGCTAAAGCCATATATTGCTGATACTGAAATTCTTCCTCCAGGATATAACATTATTTGTTCCGAGAGACTTCATAAAAAGGGTGGCAGTGTAGCATTAATCTATCAAAACTCGCTACAAATAACCATCCATAATCCATTCCCACTTTTGCAAACCTAGAACTCTTACTTGCATCCCTTCACATAAATAACAAACATAAATGCATTGCAGTAGTTTACATTCCCCCAGGCCAAAATATCCACATACTCAATGACTTTTTATCACATGAAATTGTAATCCAAGGAGACACCAACATTAAGTGGTTAAACTTGGTCACCCCCTCTCCAGCAAATAGTATAAACCTACATAGTTTCACACAGCTCATCTCTACTCCTACCCATGGTCTATCAACGATATCTGAATCAACCTTAGATTGGATACTAGTATCCCACCCTCAAAATTATCCAAACTCAGGCACCCTACCAAACACTAAGTGACCACCTCCCAGCATATACATATAGGATTCACCCTCAAGCTATCAAAACACACTCAAATAGAACCTCTAGGAATCTTATAGATTTATAAGCATTTTAAAAGCCCAAAACTGGAGCCCACTAAAAACACTCTCCTTAGATGAGGCTGTTGACTATTTCAACAAACTCTTTTTAGATACTCTCAGAAGCTTAGCTCCAATGTGTACTAAGTGGACAAAAATTAATCATGCACACTGGTTAACAAACCAAACCAACTCTTTCTTAGAGACAAAGTCTGGAAAGTATGGCTGAAAGATAGAACAAAACAGAATGAACTCAACTACAAACAACTCCGTAACAAAGTAAAAAAGTTAGTGATACAGGATAAAAAGGATTACTTTTCCTCTAAACTATTTACTTCATATAACAATCCTAAAAGGTTTTGGAGGTCTGTCTCCACTCTACTCAATCCAGGCACCTTACAAAATCCATCCCCTGCACCAGAAAAGACTCCACAACAAATTTCCCATGACTTTTAACACCCATTTCATCTCCACCTTTCAAAATCTACTCAGACTCCCCCACCTAACACAAACTCAAACCACCAACATGCTACTTACGCACTCCTTGCCAAAACGACCCCCCCATAGATAATGATACTAGTACTCCATCAGCCTGCTCCTTTACTGTCCAACCTCTGAACACCTCTCTGATCTTCAAGCTCTTAAACTCAAACCCTGCTCACTTTCTGCAGATAACCTTCCCCTGGAATATCTGCAAATAGCAGCTAGTGCAATTGCATATCCACTTAGCATTCTTATAAATCACTCTATCTCAGAATCCTATGTTCCCCATTTATGGAAAAAATCCATCATTACTCCACTACACAAAGGTGGAAACTCCCATGACCTATCTAAGTATCGCCCTATCTCTATACTGTCTCCACTATCAAAATTCCTAGAAAAATGTGTTCACGCACAACTACTTAAACACCTCTCTGATAATGCTCTTCTATCCCCTACCCAACATGGGTTTCCATCTGGGGCATAGCACTATCACTGCCCTACTCTCTTTTTCTGACACTGTTAACAAAGCCATAGATGCTGGTCATCCTACATCAATAATCTTACTGGACCTGCCTAAGGCTTTCAACACAGTATCACATATTAAGCTACTAAATCAACTATCAAAATTAGGATGCTCCCCAGAATCCCTTAAATGGTTTACCTCTTACCTACACAATAGGGAACAGTCAGTAAGGTGGCATAATGTACAATCTGATTATCAAACTAACAACATAGGGGTCCCACAAGGATCCAATATAGGACCACTACTGTTTAATACCTTTATCAATGATCTTCACAACCCCCCACCCCGCATCCAAAACTTCATCCACTATCCCAATGATTCTATGCTAATATCCACCTCCAAAAATTTCTGAGATCTCCTCACAGTTACACAAAAGGTCTTTATTTCTATTGAATCATGGCATATTAATGCCCAGCTTATGTTAACCTCCCAAAAAACTAAACTTTTACTTTACTCTACAAAATCACCTGACCTTGCTAAGGATGGTACAGAAATTGAAATGGTGAAAACAGCCAAACTGCTAGGCATAATGATAGACGACAAACTCCCTTATGAACCACATATCCTCAATGCAATAAAGAAAACACACTTTAAATTAGGCAAACTGTGTCACCACAAGCTTTACCTGGGTAACTACACTAAAACAAAACTTGCCAGTGCATTACTCATCTCCTCCCTTCTGTATGATAGTGCCATTTTTACTAACCTTCACTCAACCCTTAGTAATAAACTACAGTCTTGTTATTGTAAAATAGTCAAATTTGCCCCGGAAGACCTTACCGTTCTCATCATTGCCACGCCATCACTGAGCTGAACTGGCTAGAGTTTTCCCACCATCTCCAGTATACGCAACTAACCTTAGCCCACAAGCTAATCTTCAAACCCAGTGACTGCCCAGCACCCAACTCAAGTCTATAAACATATGCTCTTACCAGAACACTAAGATCCTCCTGCAAATACCCGCTAAACATAACAAAACCCAACAAAAGAGCAGGACAATGTCTGCACTCCCATAGCATCGCCAAATTATGGAACAACTTTCCATCTCATATAACCCAAATTGACCACACAAAAACCTTTAAGATAGCTGTAAAAATCTCATTATCTAAATAATCCATCCTGCACCTGCCACACACACAAACCACCTTAAGATAGCCCATTAATTAAATATTAGGATGGTGCAGTATATAATGACCAGTCTTTCAGTTTCTTTTTTATACCTACTATGCATTATTTCGTTACTCACACTACAGATGGTAGTGTTTTAATGTCCATACTGTCCTACATTGTAACTTTTTTCTATCTGTATTTAATGATTCCTAATGCATACTAATGTAAACCCTATGAAGTGTTGAATTGTACTATGTTTGCCTCTTATATTCGCAACATTTGTTAAACGTATGTTAAAACTTTGTCAAGTTTCTTACATTTGTGGAGCTTTTCTCCCCGAGCCTCCACTGAAAATGAGTTACTAACCCAGTGGACTTTCCTGGTCAACAAATGCCAATAAATAAATAAATAGGTTATAAAGGAGTTTGTTCCTGTAGCCAGTTAGTCAAAAAAAACTTGTTGGCTAAGTAAATTCATTGGTTAGTTTACACAGTGGCATCCCAGTTAATCACAAACACACAAACAAGCAACCACACACACACCACACATTAGCTACTCATACCCAGTCATAGAAGAGGCATTTTTATGTGGGAACAAGCCCTGAGAACACCTCGGTGGCTCCCTCACCAAAAAAACTATAACTAATTAAAGCAATTTTACTTTGGGGTACATGCTGCTTGGAATGCAGAGTTGCACAAATACCTATGTCACACAGATTTTACACAGCCCATACTCACCTTCTATACAGTACATGCCAAGCACACAGTGCAAACACAACATGCAAACACACTGCAAGCTTACCTTTTTACCACAACATTCAGTAACTCAGACAAGCCCAAACAGCAAGCACTGGACCACACTTACGGGTGTACGATCCACTTCTGAAGCTCCAAATCGTACACACAAATCCACTCTTGTGTTCTCTTGTATATATGTACATACATACATACATACAAATATTCCATTTTTTATATAGAAATGGTCAGTTACATAATGAAACTGTCTAATGTACCTGCACACTTTTGTGCGCACTTTTTAGGAATATATGTACTTGACCAACTTATAGATTCATCAAGGGTGCACTTTGAATGAATGACGGTAGAACTGGCATTCCAGTACCATCTGCACCACAGAAAGGAGTGCAACCTTATTAAAGTAAAGTAATCATTTTTGCAGGGGAACTTTGTCTGTTTACACTCCCTAGTGAATAAAAACATGAACACTGAGTAAAAAGGAATGCTTTTCTTTTCAGCATCTATATATTCCTAATCTAATTTGATTCCAGTATCTGAGGTTACCTGGATGTCACTAGGACAACGTATCAGCTTCTTTGTGGAGCCAAATGTTTTGCATAAAATTTATATCTGTAATCTGTTGTGTCTGAGAATAAATGTTAGAATCTGCACAGTTTATCAATTTGTATGTCTTTACTCCATCCACATCTTCTTTATCTATATAAAGGTTTCCTATTATGCTCAATATCTTTATATAAATTTTCTTCAAGTTTTTCTTGTTCTTGTCTCGCACTGTGCTTAATTTATTTACCCAGCTTGTTTATCTCAGTTTTCAGAGTTGCAGTTCGACTTCTCTTCCATTTCTTATATTTTTGTTTCTCACGTTAATCGGGTATCTTGTTCTTATGGAAATGTATCCCCCTGATATTGTTTGCCTAGATCCTGATGTTAAACATTTTCTTGATTTTTTTACATGCAATTTTCTCTTTCAAAACTTTCCACATTCTATCTGCAGTTTTTCCACTGAACACATCACTCCAGTTAGTTTTACATTGTGACTGTTTTGCTTCAATATAATCTGAAGTTAATCTTCTGTGCATTGGTTTAGATTTCATTTTGCCAGAATTATCTAGCAACACATTAACCTTTATAACCCCATGATCTCTACACATCAACAGTGGTAAAACTTAACTTGAAGTGACAGTATTTTCTTTAGGAGCACAGACAGTGTAGTATGTTCTGTTCCCTGATAGTTTTTTTTTTTTTAACAATCTGAAGCAATTGTTGTTCTTGAATATGCGTTGTGAATAATTTCCTTAGAAATTTTGTTGAATCAATATTATTCCAGTCTGTTTCTGGTAAATTCAAGTCCCCAGCTAATATTATTCTTCCCTCCTGTGTTTCATGCAAGAAATGTATGAATTCTTCTTGGCCATCTGCACTTGACTTAGTGGTCTATACAGTCCAACAATTATGTTCCAGAGTTGTCTTTATTGTCACAGTTAACACCAATATATAGACTGTGTATCACTGAACATTAATAATCACAGGTCTCATAACTGTCTTTAATCCCTATCATAACACCTCCACCTATTTTTTTTGTTAGAATGTCTGTTACAGTAAAAACATTTATACCTTGACAGAACTGGTTTCCAGTCATTTTTCTTTAACCATATTTCACAAACAATAACAGCATCAATCTTGTGAGAACATAGCAAACTTTCCAATAAAAAAAGCTTTATTATTAATGCTCATAGCATTAACAAGCTTCAGAGATGCATCAGATGTTGCTGTCTGTGAACTGTTAAATTTTTGACTGGACAAAAATCCAGCCTAGTGTTTGTTAAATATTGCAAAACATTTGCTACAAAAATGTTCTTCCCTGATCTTAACAAATGCACGCCATTCTGTCTGAACGAGTCTCTATCAGATGTTCGAGTTTTCACAGACTCGAAATTCACATGGTTGAGACCATATGATAAGAGTTTTTGAAAACTCAAAGCTTTTCAGTGGAGATCGCAGTGCAGTGAGGATCGGGAAATTTACCTTTTCCCCACTGTAGTATGATCAGTGAGTTGGCATACACAGTTTGCACCCCCCCCCCCCCCCGCAAAAAATGTTGAAAAAGGTAGATTTTTTTTTTTTTTTGAGGTTTGAATTTTTTGGAAACTCTATTATTTGGTCTCGACCAAATGAATTTTGAGTTTCTGAAAACTCGATCTTCTGACATAGACACATCCGAACACGTGCCCAAAACTAGGTTTGGATGCTCTACACATTTCCATTCTTTAAAACAGAACATTTTTTCCATGTAGGAATTTACCCCAAAAATGTTTTCATTCACGGTGACCTGATTATCCTTTCTAATTTGTGAAAAATAAGTCCTAATGCCAGTACAAGCTGTACTGTCTTAAAAGGGCTGTAAGTTCTCTACTAACAGTCAGAAAGTCCTTGAGGATGAGATCATTTGAATAAAAACAGATCCATACTTCCTTACCTTAAGGCGTTCCAAAGGTTCGTCTCACATCTTCTATTTTAGCTCCTAGAAAGCATAACACTGTTAAATGTTCATTATTTTCTCTGCAAATATAAGTATCAGTTTTCCAATTAGAAGAATATCTTTTTTGACCAGATTTAAAGAATCTTCAACTTCTTTACAGTAATATCTGCTCTATCAATTTCTAAAAAGGAATGATCTTCATCACCATTAGTCTTATTAATCCCACTGTTTTCATTGCATATTAAATTCTCATCCAGCTGGCTTTGTACATCCACAGCTTGAGCCATGTAGTCAACATCTGTCTTTCTCATCTGTTTTTTTTCTTACTGTAATGTTCTTCAATCCTTCCATGATCAATTTTAATTTCTTCATTTTCATATGCCTCTTGCCTCTTTTTTTTACATTCTCTTTTGGAAAAATCATGCCTTTTTCTTTAGATTGAAGATTTTCTGATAGAAAATTTTTATCATTCCTTGTAATCTGTGTGTTACATAAAGCAGTTTGGTTTTAGTACGTATTCTCGTTAATCTGTGTGTTACATAACAAAGGAGTGTACTTTACAGATATTAATCATTACCATGTCAGTTGGTTAATGAGACTGTCTTCTTAGATGGGTCAATAATAACCCTTTTTTTTCCATTCCCCATGAATGAGTGGCTGTTCTGCCCCCTGATGATGGAGTTCCATGCAAGTTGAGGAACCATCTGTTATTATATTCATTTTTTATCAAATGTAGTGTCAGTCTGCATTGTTATTTCTTCATTTGAAGTAAGGTGTTTACTGGTGACACTGAGTGAACTGGCTGGCTCTGAGGTTGCGCATGCTTATGTAACTAGCACGTTACATGAAAATACACATAGTGTAGGCACAGAATTGTCCTATATATTTAATCTTTTACAGAAAATTTTCTGAATTCTAATTGGTGGATAGGTTGTACCCATCCAAGGACCCAACAAGTGTATTAGATCAGCTGATACACTGAAAACATACATGTTGTTTTTCCTGCATGTTGTTTTATATTCTGGTACAGCATAAAGAGATTGAATTCTTCTTTACCTTTATATAAGGCCCTCTGATGTGGATCCTTCATCTTTTTCAGATCACTTAAATTCAAATAAAGTACAAATAAAATTCAGGGCTCATAACATGTCTCTAGACTGACCTTAACTGGAAGACAAACATGATATAATACCTTTCGTTAGACCAACATAGTTGACATTTTTATTTGTAATAGCTTCCATAGTAATTTCTTTTACATTAGCTTATGATTGAAGTGATCCAGCTTACACTAGAACTTTCAATCTTTATACCTTTCACTTGTTATGTACATGTGTATGAATTCTATACATTTGTGACCCATATTGTAGTAGCATTCTGTACAAAGTTAAGCAACATAATTGATGTTCTGGTTTAGTGGGGAGCTGTCCAGGTTTCTTTTTGCTTGTCTCTTAAAACCTTCAACTGCTCATGGTATCTTTTTCTGTCCAGACACCAAGTATAAATTGGAAAATACGTTTCTCGGCCATTCTTGTGTGCTGGCCATGGTTTGTATGGCATCAGTGTTGTATTATACCATGGATGGTTATGCTGCCATAGACCTGTATTAGTTGTGTATATTAGAGTTTACAAACATCTGTTTCTGCAGGATTTACTTTTCACTTTAATTATCATGGCAAGTCACCTTTGTGCAGGTATTGCCATGACCATATCTCTCAACCTGGAATCATAAAATCTGGACAAAGGCCCATGAAAAATAGATGCAAACTGGCCAAAAATTGGTATGCAGATTAACATACAATTTGCATACATAATTATGTAATCTCACCCACTCCAATGGAATTGTGGCATATCGCATTTTAAACGCAAACTGAATAAAATATTAAACACAAAATAAACAGAAGAACAATAGTATTTTATTTATATTAATATTTGAACTTGTATCAAACTTTGAACTTGTGCAAAACTAAAATACAATTTTCTTTTATAAAAATAAAATTAACTGCTTCTACACCATACCTCTCAGTCTCTTGGAGTAAGAAATCTGGATAAAGCCACAAATAATGGGGGGCAATGGGCTGAATATCTACTCAGTGAAAAAAAAATAATTAGCAACGTGAATGGGTAAATGCTTTGTTAAAAATGGTTCTATAGCTAAACATTTGGAATCATAACCCTGCAACTGTTAATCCAGATGAAAAATTCTAATTTCTTAATATGAAACTAATATGCTGAATTTTTATGATAGCACTGCCATCAAAAAATGTTTATTACATTCAAGCTAAGCCACTGTCCCCAGATGCTTCTATGTAAATTTATTAAAACCAATCCATTCTTTCTTGGTCTTCCAACAGACTAACACATGCAGCTCTTGACCAAAAATAAACAGAAAAACACTTTTGTTCTTTTGCAAATTAGCTTTGTTAATGATTACAGTGTTTGAGGCTAACTCCATTGCTGCCTTAAGGTTAATTATCTTGTGGAATGCTGTTTTCCAGTACAAGTCAAACTTTCATACCAGACTTAGCGTAACAATGAATGCTAATAAAAGCAGTAGCTGTGATGCATAAATATAATTACTGCTGATAAGACAGTATATACTTGCAAGCCTCCACAATGAACATTATGTGATGACCCACTACTGGACCAATAATCAAGGATCCTCAGTCCTCACCACTGGCAACAGTGGAAGGGTGTACACTGAGAGGATCACATGTACACACACAGTATTTCCAAATGCAGCTCTCTACAACTAGTGCAATTTCCCTTAAGAGCACATAGAGACCACAGTCAGTCTGGGGCTGGTTTCTCCCTCTTTCTCCAGATCCCGAGTTAGACTCCCCACTGGCACAGCTATAGAGTTGAGATCTCACCTGAGCAGTCAAGCCAGGACTTCCAGCACCCAGTCTGTCCAGCCAGTGCTCCGTGTCTCTGCCCAACTAGCTAAGACACAAACACACATTCTTTGAGGTTTGATTTACACACACACACACACACACACACACACACACACACACACACACACACACACACACACACCTGGGTGGGAAATGCTGGCACAGGATTACCAGCAATGCTCCCTTTTGCCCAGACTAGAAGGTAGATGTTCATCATGTTTTACTGTTGCAGTCATTACAATTGGGTTATCCTGCTGGCAGGCTACCCGCAGTCGGCCCAAATTCCAAAGTCTAGGTCCGGCATTGGCTGCTGTTGCCTCCTCCCTGACGTCAGTGCGCCAGAGGTATAAAAGATGCAGCTGATGCCATTTTCTTCAGTCTTTCTTGCCACACGGTGCCCAAAGCAAAAGCAGTTCGCAAGTGCCGGTCGGCCGACTCCTGAGATTTTCAAATTGGAATTTCAGATCCGAAGTCTTCATTAAAGTTAAGTACCCTGTTGCGGAAACTTTTTTCTTGCTCCAGACCGATGTCAGAAAAAGTTAATAATTGTATTTCTTGTGTGAAGCAAATACCTCATAAGGATTTTCATTCTTACTGTATTCCTTGCCTAGGCCCTGACCACAAAGTTGCTAGTTGTCGGTTTTGTGCTAGATTTAACCAAAGCACTATTAAGCATCGGTACGATTTTGCATTTCATTACTTTGGCAGAAGATTCAATTATATAATGCCATCAAAACAGCTGACTACCGAAGTTTATAAAAAGCGCAAAGAAAAAGAAAAGGACAGGCATCCGAGGTCCAAAACCGACGAGGATTCCACTAGGCCTGTTGCCGGTTCTCAGTGAGGCACTTTCGCAGCCCCTGATGCCCGCTACCTCAGAGCCACAGGCCACTTCAGACTCCCATGTGGAGCTGGCTAGGCCATTGGAAACTCAAGGTGTTGGACACTCAGAAACTATTCCCTCAGATGGGTCCGGAGCCGCTGAGCAGGCACCGGCTTCTGACGGTGTTTTCAGGCCTACACAGTTATATGTGAAACCTACTTCAGCTTCAAAGGCAAAGACTAAAGCAACTCTAAAGACAAAGAAACAAGTACAGCATTCTCCTGGACAGGCCACCATGCCTAAAAAACAGATGCTTAAAATGGCCGAAGACCTAATTACTTTGATCAGGGGTTCCCATCCCCCTCCTGATAAGAGGCCTAGGCAAGAGATAGAATATGAATCTTCAGATCAGGTTTCCATTTCCTCTGATTCCTCTTCTGAACAGGAATATTCCCCCCCCCCCCATGAGGATTCTGATGCTGAAGAATCTATCCCTTCAGCCTCTCCTCCTGAGGATTATTCTTTTGGGGAGACACTGCATACTATGAGGGAGCATTTCCATTGGGAGAGTCAAGATTACTCAGAATCCAAGAAAAGGCTCAGAGACTTCCTTTTGTTACCTCAGCACAGGCCCCTTGCTATCCCACCTGTTTTAGACATTGTAGATGATGTATTTTCAGAGTCCAGTCTATCTCCAGACTCTTTACCACCAGCTCCTGTTAAGCCCGACAGATACTACAGGGTTCCTGATTCACATAAATTTCTTTATGAAAACCTTGCTGCTGACCCAGAAACTATCTCTCAGGGTCCCAAAGGGGTCAAGGCTTCCACTGCAAAAAAAACCTAGCCCCTCTGATAGGTATTCTAGGGCCCTGGACAGATGGGGGAAAAAGATTTATACTTCTGCTACCTTGGCTGTAAGAGCTTTAAATTGCCAATTTCATATGCTTAAATATCAGCAATAACTTGTGTTACTGCTTAAACAGAAAATGTTAACAAATTCAGAATGTGCAGAAAACAAAGAAATGCAGGATTTATTGCATGCAGCTGAACAAGTGGGAAAGCGTACTTTGCAATATGGTTTTGATTCTCTAGAGGCCTCCTGCAGGGCCGCTGTTACAGGTTCTGTCATTAGGAGGCATGCTTGGTTAAAAGAACAGAATCTGCCTGATCATGTTAAAGCAAAACTATTGGATGCTCTATTACAGCATGATAATTTGTTTGGTGTTAAAGCAGAAGAGGTGTTGAAGAAAATGGAGGACAAAGCTAAATCTATGCAAACAGTGAAGGATTTCTTACAGGTACAGCCTCCCAGATTTATTAGGAACTGGCCTACAAAAAATTGGTCCTTTCCAGTGTCAGACAGGCCACAAAGAGGCAGATACAGACGCCCCAGAGGCAGATCACAGCCCCAAGGCTCATACAGGCCTAAACAATGGGGTGCTTCTACCTCCAAAAGTGGAGAGGAAAAATCACAGCCGTACAAGAAACAGTCTCAATGACTTTCCCCTGCCAGCACCAAGCACTTATCTTCTGGCAGCCCCTTTGGGGGGAAAACTAGCAGTTTTTTCACAAAATTGGCACATGATCACCCAGGACAAATGGGTTCTAAATATCATATCACAAGGCTACAGGTTCCACTTTCACACCCTGCCAAGGCCAAATGGTATGCCAGACCTGCCACGCAATCAATGGGCAGAGGCACAAAAACAAGTTTCATCCCTCATGGACATGAGAGCTGTTCAGCTAGTACGACAGCAAGAGCAGGGACTAGGATTCTACTCAAGGCTATTCTTGGTGCCCAGAAAGGACAAAGCCTGGAGACCAATACTGGACCTGTCTATCCTAAACACATTCCTGGATATTCCAAAATTCAAAATGTTAACTCTGCAGCAGCTTCTGCCCATGTTGGGCAAGAGGGCCTGGCTTGTGACTTAGACCTAACAGAGGCATACCTGCATGTCTCAATCAGGCAATCATGCAGAAGATACCTCAGATTTATAGCTGGCTCAATGCACTACCAATTCTCTGCACTGCCCTTTGGCTTATCTGCTGCGCCCAGGGTCTTCACAAAATGCCTGGCACCAATGATTGCATTTTGCAGACAGAGGACTACAAATATATCCTTACTTGGACGACTGCCTTATTCAAGCAGAGAACAAGGACATTCTACTACAGCATGTGGCATTTGTAAAAAGATTACTAACAGGTCTAGGGTACACAGTAAACGAAAAGAAATCAAAACTCGTACCCTCTCAAGAGATAATATTCCTGGGTGCAAGCTTAAATACAACTGCCCAGATGGCTTATCTCACGCCAGACAAACACAGACAACTGACTACTTATTTCAAAATGTTGGCAGCAAAGACCCAGTTATCTGCAAGAAAAATTCTGCAGGCTTTGGGCTTCATGCCATCCTGCATTCTGCTAATTCCATATGCAAGACTGCATATGGGGAAACTTCAATGGTATCTAAAAATTGTTTGGACTCAACATTGCCACAGCCTGGAAACAATAATTACCCTTATTCCCTGCCTGCAACAGGAGTTTCGATGGTGGGCAAAAGCCTGTCACCACAACATGGGACAGCCATTCACCTTACCCACAGCCAGGCAGACATTGACAACAGATGCATCAGATTATGCCTGGGGGGCCCATATGGCAGGAAGATGTATTCAGGGCACATGGTCCGCAAGTCAAATGCATCTGCATATCAATCAAAAAGAGATGCTAGCTGTTCAGAACGCCCTGACAGCCTTCAAGTATCTACTTCATCCAGGACAACTACTGATAAGGATGGACAATACTACAGTCATGTGGTACATAAACAAGTAGGGAGGCACACATTCCTACCCCCTCTGCAGGCTAGCCATGACCTTGTGGGACACAGCATTGACTTACCAAGTACATCTGTAAGCACAATTTCTGCCAGGAAGGACAAATACTCTGTCAGACGAACTAAGCAGAAACCTAATGGATCCCCACGAGTGGAAATTGGATCCACAAGTCTTCAGCATGATAACAAGGAACTAGGGATGCCTGGACATAGACCTATTTGCCTCCTCTGACAACTACCAACTACAAAAATTCTGCACAAGGACAAGCATGGAAAGTGGATGACCTATCTTTCAGCTGGAAAGACCTAACAGTATATGCCTTTCCTCTTCTGCCTCTCCTCTCCAAGGTACTCCTCAAGGTCAGACAAGAGAAACCAAAAATGATACTGATTGCCCCAGACTGGACCCACCAGCACTGGTACCCAATCCTAAAGAGCCTGTCTCAATGCCCAGCTTGGACATTACCTCAGATTACTCACTTATTGACCCAACAAAACAGTCATATACTGCACAGCCAACTCAGGACCTTAAACTTGGCAGCATGGCGGATAATGTAGTCAGTCAAGGCACATCTCTCTCTAAAGCAGTGATGGATGTTATTTTGGAGGCCAGGAGGCCTAGCACCAGAAAATCTTATGCAGAAAAATGGAAGAGATTCTGTGCTTGGAACCAGGCACAAGGTATTGACACGATTGTTCCAAATATTCCTCAGATTTTGCAATACTTAACTGAGATGTTGGATAAAGGCCTTTCCTTCTCATCAATAGAAATTCATGCCTCTGCCATTTCAGCTCATTACAATACAGAACCACCTATTTGTTCTCATCCATTACTAAGGCAGTACCTCAGAGGGGCCAGCAACATAAGACCTCCAAGGAGAACACCAATACCTGCATGGGACCTCAACTACGTCTTAGAAAAACTCACACTGCCTCCGTTTGAACCAGCCTCTGCAGCTGATATAAAATTCCTATCCTGAAAAACAGCTCTACTCCTAGCAATAACTTCTGCTAGACGAGTCTCAGAGTTACAGGCACTCATGGCTGTGGAACCTTTTATCATTTTCCATCCTAGCAGGGTTTCTCTGTGGACAAACCCTACATTTATGCCTAAGGTAGTGTCCAGTGTGGCCCTTAACCAAACAATTCATTTGCCTACCTTTTATCCAAACCCACAGAATAAGGGTGAGAGAATTCTACATTTCTTGGACATTCACAGGCAGCTACGCTTCTACTTGGACAGAACCAAAGCTTTCAGAAAGACTGAACAACTTCTAGTGGCATATGCTGCAGGATCACAAGGAAAGCCTATCCCAAAGCAGACTATTTCAAAGTGGATAGGCCACTGCATTCGTTTCTGTTATTCACAGCATGGCAAATCAGTGCCTAAGGGCATTAGGCCACATTCAACCAGAGCAGCAGCCACTTCAGCAGCCTTCCTCAGAGGAGTACCAACCAAAGATATTTTAGAGGCTGCAACCTGGAGTTTAGTGCACACTTTTACAAAGCACTATCACTTACCTCTCTACTCTAAATCCAGGGCAGGATTTGCCACTGCAGTTCTGCTGGGCCTGATAGCCTCTCCTAATCCTATTTAGCACCAGCCTCCCAACCTTAGCTTTGGGATTCAACCCAATTGTAATGACTGCAACAGTGAAACACGATGAACATAGTACAGTTGTGTACCTACCATACATGTAGATGTTCGAGTGTATTCACTGTTGCATTCCAGGTTACCCTCCCACCATCCCCCTTTTCCTTTGCTGGGATTTATCTGTACTTCACTATTCTATACAACCTATGTGGTGTATTTGCTTGTAGATTAAGGAAAAGTTGTTTTTGTGCATGCATGCTTATTGGCATAATTTAGCCTCCCATTTTAGGGACACCTGACATCTGGGGCAAGAAAAACTGAAGAAAATGACGTTGGCTGCATCTTTTATACCCCTGGCGCACTGACGTCAGGGAGGAGGTGACAGCAGCCAACGCCGGACCTAGACTTTGGAATTCAGGCCGAATGCGGGTAGCCTGCCAGCAGGATAACCCAATTGTAATGACTGCAACAGTGAATACACTCAAACATCTACATTTATGGTAGGTACACAACTGTACTTTATCACTGCCACCAGCTAACTTCTTATCAGCTACTTTAAGGCCCTTAATAAAGGGTTTCCAATCTTACTGTGTAATATTAATACAAATGGTAGTTTGACCAAGAGCAAGGCTATTAGGAGTGGCCTACACCGTGTCAGCAAATAAATATGCAAGTACTCTCAGAACTTAAATATCTCTACACAGATCAGCCACAATGAAAGGTTTAAATATATTTAATCATACAATACTAAGTATATATTTAAACGCACTCCAAATATCAAGCGTTTTCGTCACAAAGACTTCATTAGATGTTATGTTTATGGTTAATAAACAACTGTCTGCCTGATCCACAGTCTAGATTATTTGGACCGCTGCTATTTGTGCCCTGGTTTTGTGTTTTGGTTTCTGGTACTGGTGAGCACTTGTCTCCTTGTTGTCGATTACTAAATATATATTTACCATGACATCAAAGTTCAAAATCACAGGAAATATTTAAAATAACATTGCAGGACAGTCTCAAATAAAGAAAGAAATATATCTAAATTAGGCTTCACTATATTCCTTAGTGTATCTAAGAGAATTGTACTGTTAGTTAGAAACTTGCTTACAGAGCAAGGAGATGTGGTGAATGGATCTTCTAGTTGTTGTCCGGTCAAAGACAGAATACAGAATGCTGTGTCTCTCTAGAGACCTCTCAGATTAATTTCTTAAATATTGCTGCTGGGCAAGCTTGCAGAATGACAACATTTCTTGTCATCTGACGTCTGGTCCCTAGGCCCAAAACAACCATTGATGGCAGCTGGTAGCATTTAGCATCTACCTGTAAAAACACATAGACAAGGGCTTTTCCTCAGATCTTTGGCAGTTGCTGGAAGTCATAAAACACTTCCAAGACAATACAGAAAGTTCCCGGTATAGACATTCTGTCTCTAGCTGCCATAAAGTAATATAATGTCAGCTATTTTTCTGACATTTTGCTGAAATCAAGTTATCCTCCTGTGATCCAGTGTCCACTGTTAAAGTATGTGCATTTAAACCGCCACAATAGTGCATATTCTTTTCCAGTAGGGTACACTGTGGTTACATTTCAATCATCACTTTGCAAATACCTTCAAGCAGTGTGATATATACATGACATATAGTTCTAGTACATTTGTAACACAAGTATTTTATATACATCATGTTAATATTCACAAGTGACATATGATTGTTTACAGAATTCTATGTTGCTGTGCTGGCAGTATCTCCCTTTGTCACACTTCTTCCCCTGTCAAAGACTCAAGCTAGTATTTCAAGTGACCCTTGAGAAATGTTGCTTGACATGGATGAGCCTATCTGGGAATACATTACCCGATATCCTGTCATGAGATCCCAGCTGCCTTTGCATTGTTGACCCCAGTATAGTGCTGCACTGTCATATCATATGCCTGCAATCCTAGCCTCCACCATAGTAATATGGATATTGCTGGTTGGCTCCCTGTAGCCATGGATCCCCCTCATACTCCTCCTGCCTCCTACTGCAAATAATTAGCACCAGGGCCTCTCTATCATGGTAAGGTTTCATCATGTTAACACAAGTTTGTACTTAACTCAGCTTGTAATACAGTTGATTGTAGGTATATAGCAGTCAGCCAAACAGCTCAGATATTGAGCAGAAATAAACATGGTACAGTTTGCGCCCCTGCCTCCTGCCTAGCTGTTCTAGCATGTACTTAACATCACTGAGCTTCACCTTCCTTGTCACTTTGAAGGGTCCCTCCCAAGCTGCCTGCAGCTTGTTGTGTCTGACAGGAATTAGAATCATAACCTGCTGCCCCACAATGTATGCTCTAGCTCGAGCATTCCTGTCATACTAGACATTTTTCTGCTGTCGGGCTTCGGCCAGGTTCTCCTGGGCCAGGCCCATGAGTTCCCTGAGCCTTGTCCTGAGGTTAAGGACATATGCCACAACAGACTCCTTGTGAAATTCACACTCACCCTCCCACTCATCACAAATCAAATCTAGAGGACCCTCCCCCTATGCCCATACAGCATCTCAAAGGGTGAAAAACCTGTGGATTCCTAGGGCAACTCTCTTTAAGCAAACAACAGATGGGGCAGATATTTGTCCCACTCCCTCTTAAACTGGTCTGCAAAATGCCCGTAGCATGGTCTTTAGTGTAGAGTTTAACCTCTCCACCAGACCATTTGTCTGGGGATGGTAGAGGTGGTCTTTATGTGCTTCACCCCACAGCGCTACCACAGACAAGCCAGCAGGTCTGACATGAAATTGGCACCTATGTCAGTCAGTATTTCTTTTGGGAAACCTACTCTACTGAAAATCTTTAACAAAGCATTTGCCATCTTTTCTGTCTCAGTGGAGGATAGAGCCACCTCCTCAGGGTACCTGGTAGCATAATCTACTACCAATAGGATGTATGTCTTCCCTGTGGAACTTGGGGTATTCAGATGCCCCACAACATCCATAACTACCCTCTGAAATGGCTCCACAATCACAGGCAAAGGCACTAAAGGAGCTTTGACCTTGTCTCCTGCCTTACCTACCTTTTGGCACTGCTCACAGGTCCTGCTGTACCCTGTTACATCTGTGGAACTCCCAGGCCAATAAGAGTTCTGCATAATATGTCTCTTTGTATGCGTTATGCCCATATGACCTCCAAAGGAAATATCATGGGCTGTGGCAAGAAGTGCCAGAAGGTAGGCTCTGGGCACTACCAACTGCTGTATTCTCTCACCCTCTAACCCTCCCTCTGGAGTCCACTCTCTATACAGTAACCCTTTGTTCCAGTATACAGATTCCCCCTTTCCTTGTGAATCAGGTGCCTCACTGGCTACCTCACTCAAGCCTTGTAATGTAGGGTTTGAAAACTGAGCCTGTCTCAACTCTGTCTTTGTAACCCTTCACATCTCCCCTTCCACAGTCTGATATCCTCTGACAGCAGTGCCTCACTGTCAGCCTGGGTACTACAACTCACCTCTGCCCTTGTATTCACACTGTCCAAGGGAACATCAGTATCCACAAGCATCTGTGGCTCACCTTCAGTCTCGCTGCTACAGGGTAGCTCTCTCCCTGAAGTAGCCACCTCACCAGTCCTAGCTACAAGTGTGCTGTCTGTCTGGCTCTCCCCCCAGCCTACCAGACCCACATGCTTGTCTCTAATTCTGACTGCATGTAACTGCATGCGCACAAGGTACTGCATTATCAAAATCATTTCCTATCAGTACATCTGTAGGGATATCCTCAAAGACACCTACTTGCTTGCTTCCTTTTCCACCCTCCCAGTCAAGGTGAACCCTAGCCAAAGGTGTTTGGAGTGGGGTCGTTCCTAATGCTCTGACTGGAGTAGACTCCCCAAGCAAGTAGTGCTCCTCTTAACCATTGCAGGCTTCACAATAGTTAGGTCAGAGGCTGTATCTCTTAGCAGTGGCTTGTTTTCCATCTACTAAGATAGGATATAACCTCTTGTGGTAGTTTGGTACCCTTGTTGTCTCCAAACAACTTAACTGCTGGTCTTCTGTCATTCCCACTTAGTGGCTGTCCCACCTTTTGTTCCCCCCTTGCTTTCATGTACATCTATATGCTACATGGCTCCACTGTTTACATTTAAAACATTTATCCCTTGATCCTGACCATGTACTTGAACTAGTAGCTTCCCAGTTACTGGTGGACTCTGTTGGGATGGGTTAGGCTGCCCACCATGGGTTCCCTTAGACTCATGTGCAGCACCGGGTATCCCTTTCCTGTGTGGTGATGCCCTGCTTGCTAGGTATAGGTCTCCCTTTTCCCCCAACTCGTCTGCGGTCCTGCATTCCCTGTCTGCCAACCAGATTATCATGCCCTCAGGCAAAGTGATAAGGGCTTGTTCCTTCACCAAAAGGTCTGCCAGCCCTGCTTGTTCCCTCACCAAAAGGTCTGATGGCCCTTCAAAAGTGGTGGCCTGACACCCACTCACCCACCTATGAAAATAAGTGCTTAACTCAGCAATATGTTCACACACA
Organism: Protopterus annectens; assembly: GCF_019279795.1. NCBI lineage: Eukaryota > Metazoa > Chordata > Ceratodontiformes > Protopteridae > Protopterus > Protopterus annectens. Next base: position 55,917,092 of record NC_056726.1, read on the forward strand.
CACTTTCATCTACCTTGTGTCTGTGCTCATGAAACATCTTTCTATAAGCTTCGGGTGTTAACTTAAAACACTCTAATAAACAATTTTTAACAATATTGTAATTTAAGCAATCAGTATCGGACAATTTAGAAATAGCAGTTGCAGCTTTAGCATGAAGTAAGGGGGTCAGGAACCATACAGAGAGCCCTTGGTCAACATTATACTGTTTATATATCCTTTCAAACATATGAATAAAACTATCAAAATTATCAGCCTCTGTAAATTGTGGAAGAAATTTACTGACCTTTGTTGCTTCTGGGGTTCGGTTAGTCTCTCCCCTGTTACCTCCATGACCCTGGTGAAGAGTCAGCATTTCCTTTTCATGTTGACTCTGCCTCTAATTTTCTTCAGCCTCCAAACATCTCAGTCTCTCATTTTCTTCAGCCTCTAGATGTCTCAGCCTCTCTGCTGAGTTTAATGCCATCTGTTTCTCCGTTTCTTCAGCCTCCAAACACCGCAGTCTCTCTGCTGATTCTAGTGCCAAATGTTTGGCTTCCAATTCAAGTCTGTTTAACCACAGATGGATTTTTAAGTTCTCTGAGGAAAGATCGAACTGTCCATTTTGTGAGAGTTGTACATCCCATATGCCAGTCTGGTTGTCTTCCTGGTTGCTGGTCTGTGATGCAGCTGTGGTTAAGGCTGCAATCATTTCTTCTTTAGACAGGTTGGCATGAACCAGTCCTTTGGCTTGGCACATCTAAGCCAACTGGCTCCTTGTCAGCTTGCCATATTCCTCTGCTGACATCCTTGCCTGCTCTCCCCGACTAACTAAGCCAACAAAAAAATAAATAAAACTATTGTGATATGAAACTCTGAATGTCTTCCGTATGGCTGCTTGAGCATACAAACACTTCTTTAGTGACCACTGTTTACAGGCTACAGGAGTTCACTAACCACACCACTGAATCCCAGTAAGTGATGTGGTGATCCCACCAATGCCAGCCAATAAATGTGACGACCCACCACTGGACCAGTAATCAAAGAACCACAGTCCTCACCTCTGGCAACAATTGGGGGTGTACACTGAGAGGATAGCAAGTACACACACAGTATTCCCAGATGTAGCTCTCTGCACCTAGTGCAGTTTCCCTTAAGAGCACACAGAGAAAACACTCAGTCTGGGGCTGGTTTCTCCCTCTTTCTCCAGATCCCCAATAAGGCTCCCCACTGGCACAGCTATAGAGTTGAGATCTCAGCTGAGTGGCCAAGCCAAGACCTCCAGCACCCTCTCTGTCCAACCAATGCTTCATGTCTCTGCTCAAGTATCTGAGACACACACACACACACACACACACACACACACACCTGGGAAAGGCTGACAGGTTTACTGGCTATGCCCCCTTTTGCCCAGACTATAAGTTAATTATCACTGCCACCAGCCAACTCCTTATCAGCTACCTTAAGGCCCGTAAACACAGGGTGTCCATTTTTACTGTGTAATATTAATACAAATGGTAGTTTGACCAAGAGCAAGGCTATTAGGAGTGGCCTACACAGTGCCACCAAATAAATATGCAAGTACACTTAGAACTTAAATATATCTATACAGATCAGCCACAATTAAAGGTTTAAATATATTTAATAATAAGTAATAAAAGAGCAAGTTACTGAATATATATTCACAGTGACATCAGAGTTCAGAATCACAGGAAATATTTAAAACAACATTGCATAACAGTCTCACATAAATAAAGAAAAACATCTAAACTAAGCTTCACTATATTGCATCTAAGAGAATTATACTGTTCCCTAGAAACTTGCTTACAGTGCAAGGCAGATGTGTTGAATCGGTCTTCTAGTTGTTGTCAAATCAAAAAAGGGTACAGAAAGCTGTGTCTCTCTGAGACCTCTCACATTAATATCTCATATTACTGCTGGCCTAGCTTGCAGAATGACATAATTTCTTTTCATCTGACTTCTAGTCCCCAGGCCCAAAACAACCATTGATGGCAGCTGGTAGCATTTAGCATCTTCCTGTAAAAAACATAGCAAGGGCTTTTCCTCTGATCTTTGGCTGATGCTGGAAATCATAAAACAATAAAACACGTCCAAGGCAATAGAGAAATTTCCCTAGTATAGACATTTTTGTCTCTAGCTGCCATAAAGTAATTTAATTTCAGCTATTTTTCTGAAGTTTTACTGGGGTGAAGTTAATCTCCTGTGTTCCATTTTCCACTGTTAAAATATATACATTTAAAGAACTACAATAATACGTGTACATTTTTGTTCTTTTCCAGTAGGGTACATTGTGGTTATTTTTCAAACATCACTTTGCAAATACCTTCAAGCAGTTTGATATACACATGACATACAGTTGTAATACATTTGTAACAGAAGTCTCTTGTATACATCATGTTGATATTCACAAATGACATATAATTATTTACAAAATTCCAGATAGCTGTGCTGGCAGTATCACCCTTTGTCACACATAATACTATGTAACAAAAAGGTATTAAAACACATGAAAAATATAGACTATAAACGACAGAATATAAGCCGGGTATTTGCATGGGAGTCATCATCATTTGAATATGGACAGATCTTTGCTGCATGACCAAAGGCTGGTATGGTCATTTTTACATTGTTTGCAGTGGCTAGGTCGAAATGGTCCCATTATTCAGAATATTTAGTGAGTCTTAGCAGAATTTCATGCCACCATACCGCAACCTCTCCCTGATATTAATACTCCTGTTTAGGACTACCACCTCCCCAAGAAGTACACTACTTAGCTGCTTAAAATTCACTCTTTTGTCTAACTCATTTAGTAGTACTAACTCTCTTTATTGCACTGCTTCACATACAATGCACAAAGTGTAATAACCATTATTTAGGTTAGCTCCCCAATAAATTTAATAGCCATGTTTATTTTTCAGGATCTCCTTCCTGCTTACTGTGGATATAAAATCGTAGGATGTGTTGTATGAGATCCCAGTCTCCTATAGTATATGCTTTTAAACGACCATATGAAACCCCCTCCCACTCCCTGCATACCATGTGGGGCTGCCATTCTGCTGCAGTATCTCTCTGCATAGCCAAAACCCATAAAAGAGTATATGATGATGATCCTTTAAAATGTGACTTGGGATACTTATGTAGTAAAATGCATTTTTTCTCAGCATGGATGTATGGATGCTTCATGGACTACACGTGTTCACATGCTAGTAGCCTTTGACACACTAATTTGCAGCCATAACTCCTACTAAGCCCAAGCCTTGCCCTCCTACCACTCAAACCCATTGAATTACATAGCCATACCAGAAACCTAACTCTGACCCTAAAACTGCCACTTAGTCCCAAACCCTAACCACAACACTGTCCACTCTAATTCTAAATTCCTCAGTCATTTCCTAAACTTAAAATTCCACTCCCTCCCTCTAAATCTATAGTTTCATATGGCTTCCTAACCTTAAAACTCCACTTCGGCCCTCTAACTCTAAACTATCCTCCCATGGTCTAAACCTAAAACTCCCTTCCATTTACATAAATGTAAAGCCCCCAGTCATTCTGTTACCGTAAAACTTCCCTCCTGCTTTCTAAACCTTAACCTTCCTTCCTGCTCCCTAAACATAAAGACATCTGCAACAACTGGAAAGGCTGCAGAAATACCTCACTAAAAGAATCACAGGCCTAAAGCAGATGCCCTGTGCTGATCATCTAAAAAAACTCCACCTATACTCTGTCATATATTGTCTACTCAGAGGCGATCTCTGCTTAACATACAAGGCCATGTCAAATCCAGAGTTGTTGGACATGCTACACTTAAAGAAATCCCAATCCCTCAGAGATATACTCTCAGGGATCTAAACCTTGTCATCACAATGAACAAAACATGCTGGAGGGATAGGTTCCTGACCCAGAGACTCCCCAGACTCTGGAATAGACTGCCCATACATGTCAAGCAGAGTTCCTCTTTGGCCCTCTTCAAAAAGAACCTTGATGATTAGATGGTAGATAGGAAATTCACCCTGGGGATCACGTCATTCGCCCTGCTAGACAGGGGTCCAAGGAAGTAAATACTGTGGGAAGAAATAACCAGGGAATTGTTATGGCTAGGCTTGTATAGGTCCTAGGGCTGATAGCCTAGGACCAACCTATGAACCTATGATCCCTCTCTACCCCTAAACTCCCCTCATGATCCCTAAACCTAAGCTTTCCACTACCTAAACCTAATTTCCTCTCGTGATTGCTGCCTACGCCCCTAACCTGCTTTCCTATCCCCCCATGGCTGCTGCACCTTACGTAGACATGTATTTGAGTTTGAGTGGAAGCTGCCAGCCGTACAAGCTATAAGACATGAGCGCTTGGCTGCAGGATGGTGTTTGAGCACCTGGGACTCAGGCACTTGTAGTAGATACAAAGCTACAGGGTGTAAAAGCTACATGCATATGTGCAGAACAAGATAGTCAAGGCAACCAAACAAATTTATGGGCTGAGGATGTCAGAAATCAAAAGGCCAAATTACCACATTAAATCCTTGCTGTATGTTTTAAGTAAAACAAAGGCAGTATGACTTGTTAAGGAAATATCCAAGAGGCAGATTGATCTATTGAATTAAGATATGCAGCGTATTCTATAACCGTCTGAGCAGAATCTGATGCCCCTTAGTTGTAAATCATATACTGGGTGGTTTATGCTAGGTCAGAATTAAAATTTGCTAGGTCAGGATGATAATTTGCATTCTGCTGTACTACAGTCATTTGCACTTTGCAGTGTAAGGCTGCTAAGCTAACTTCAACAGCACACCTCAGGCAGTGATATGACTTTCAAGAATTGTTCAGGTATGCTGCTAACAGAGCAGAAGGATGGAGTACAGCATATCGGCCTTATTCCAAGTTGCATGGCACTTTTTTTTTTCTCATGCACCCTAGCCTTTGCATTTACAGATGTATGACAACATTAATACAGAATGGTATACAACAGATAACAGCTGTGTGGAGTTTGCCTTAATTTATTTCCCATGTAATAATACATGGATACTATTTAAACAAATGTTAGGCTTGCTTATAAAGTGATCCAGATAAACAAGTAGTTACAGTTACACCTACATGACCCATTCTCCTCCCTTCATCTCCCCCAGAACCCACTGGCAAAAGACTAGGCATTAAATATTTGCAATATCAGTGTAGCCCTTCCACCACAAGTCATTTAAAATGAAGACTGTTTACCAGTGCCAGCCTCATGTTTATCCCCTGAGAAAGAGCACTTGTATATATACAAAGCAGGAAAGTTCAGACCAGTGTACATTCCAAGTAATAAAATATGTTAATCCATCAGCTTCATAAATGTAAAAAGTAGCAAAAGAAATGTATGTAAAGACCAGTAGTATTAGAATGATGGCTAATTATCATAATATCATAGTAAACCAGATGTAATGCCAACACACCGTTGGAGGAACACTGTAAAATGCATTATAAATATGTGAAAACCTGGCATAGAGCACTGATACAAAAAATAGCAGCATTATAAAAAAAGACCACAAATAGCTTATAATTGCAATCCTGGAGCTCAGGAGGGCTCACACAAGTTGCCTGTTTGATGGACGCATCTCTTAGTGCATGCTACTCACCAGTAGTAAATGAAAAAGAAATGTTTGTAAATGCACTGATCTAGGATTTCCTGAATCAGTAGGCTCACTCCTTTCCTCTAAATATTTAAACAGTTGCTGCATGTGGTAAACGAATACATAGACTAGTGATGACTTGAGATACCTATGTGATGAATTATCTAGTCACTTCTTGTCCCTTTTTGTTTCTTTTCTTTTTTTTTTTTTACTTTTACCTGAAAGACTTAGAAGCTAGGCACCACGGACCGGTCTGACTCTGCAGCTCGACTGTTGCATTTAAGTAGTAACAAATGGCTCCTCGGTTGCTCCCTAATTAATTTAAAACAAAAAACAGCCCAAGACTCAAGAGAGTCATCCTCCACCAACTCCGTTCTTTGGCCTGATGCTTTCACTGTGTACTGCTGACTGCTGTGGTGCTACTTAGTTAAATCCAGGCACTCTGGCAGCAATTGATTTCATAATCCAATTCCACACTGTTACAAGTGCAACCATATATGGAAAAAGGTAAACAGAGAGAGTTCACACCCCTCAAGTCCTCAGCTGAATTCCGATAGGCTGATAGTCAGCACAAAGCTGACATCATCACACATGTCCCTGTGTGTGATGATGTCAGCAACAAGTTTGCCCCAAAAAAAAAAAATTAAAAAAAAAGGGGGGGGGGATTTTGGAATTAAAGGGGCCACTGAGGAATTCATGGCACCCCATTATTTTGCTCTCAAAACTGGTAAATATTGAGGAATTTGGTACGGTTGAGAGGTATGGCCATGACTGTCAGAATTGTGGTAGAGATATCATTAGCCAGAAGGAGCATCTGCGAACTCCATTTTCTTTAGTCTGTTTTTAGCCTTCAACAAGAACAGCACTGACCTTCATGCCATACATATCTCTCCTAATGGTTACATGAGACGTACCGTAACCGTGTAATTAAGAGCCTCTTTCTGGTTTGTGTAAGAGTTCATCAGTGTGCTTGTCTATTTTTGTCCAGTTGATAAAGTTGTCTTTTATTATAGATTTTGCAGTTCTCTCAGTATTTAAGCTTGTTAGAGATTTAATGTAGGCCTCAAATGTAATGCAACCCTTTAAGAGCTACAGACATAATATTCTTAAAGTGGTTTTGTCGCATTCAGCAATGCTACTCACTTTTGCTTAGCATTAGTACTGAATGAGACAATCACTATGTCCATTTTTATTTAAAAAAATTATTAAAAGATAAAGGTTTTAAAGCCACTGAGAGTTTTGTTTAAACTTTGTCAGGTTAATACAGCCCAGTTACGTAAATGGATAAAGCTATGACTACTGCCCTGGTGAACTGGGTTTATTTGCGGCCCTAGTGGCTCGTAGTGTTGACAGGGAGAATGAGGGTTGCCTACCTTGTGAGTGGAGGGAAATGGCTTCCAGCTGGCTACCTCTGGCGCTCCAGTGTTGGAGGAAGACAGTCCCAGTGCACAAAAACAGGTACTAGTATAGAAAGGGAAATGAACTGTGGCTGGCCAAGCCAGTAAGCTCCAGTCTCTCATATGAAGGAGCACACATGCGTAGATGTAAAGGGAATGTCTGTAAATGCACAAACATTCCTGATATCTGCTTCAATGACTGCCTCTTATACAGGATCTCGACCTGGCAAATCTTGAGGATGGTCCTGGTTGCCAAGGAACAAATGGCCCCATGTACCATTGGGAAGGCTTGATGGTTGATGGACAAAGTGGAAGAAAAAGATGAAAAACAAACTCTTGACAGCTTAGTGGACTTTGAATACTGTGTGCACAGGATGCCTCTGATGTAATATTATAATCTCAAGACAGATTCTTTGACTGTAGTCAGTGATTCATTCATAGATATTGACAGGAAAGGATTTAAAAAGTCGTCAAGTAAATTGCAGTTTTGAAATGGCAATGATTACTTCAGCTTTAGGTAAGCTATTAGAAATTATGTTCTGTGCTGTGAGCTGATTACCACATTCACTCATTCCTAATGTAGTGTTTGAAGGTTTTCTTCGTTGAATTGCTACCTGATTCCTGAAACATTTTTTAATTTTCATGTTGTGATCCACATTTTTGCTGCAGTTTTTTTCTGACTTTGCAGTATCATTTCTATATATGATTTTGAGCATCTTGTTTATCATGAATGAGATTTTGCAGCTTTCGACATCAGGATCCCGGTGTAACTGAGTTCTGTCCAGCTGAACTTCTCTTACAGCAAACAAAAACGTAAAACAGATGCTACTGTATGCATTGTTAGATTTTATGTTGTCATACAGTAAAACAAATGCTGTTAAGTGTCACTCCTTCGGTTTTGGAATTCTCACTGTACAACTTCGTACAACTTCCCAGACTTCCCTTAAAGCAGCAATGCACAGCTTTATCTGCACTCTTTTCAACTTGTTTTTCCCTACTGGCTGATGGAAATGCTAGTGATGCTGTTTCAGGTCTGTTAGTGTTTTGTAACTGAAGTATACAGAAAAAGAAGTGTTGTAAACTGGCTTCCTAATAAACAAAGGGCGGAACATTTCAGGGGTGTTTGGAAGTATTATAGGCACCACTCTACAGGATGACATCCAGACAGGACTGGGTTGTGCTGGGATTCAGTGGGTACTATCTGACATGGCATTGAATTTTGAAAGGTGTTCACATTTTAAGCCATGGGCTGATAACCACACATAGAACAAGACTGTGCAGAATCTCCTGCAAAGGCTAGTGAAGGATCATTCTGTTTGTGGTCCTGATAAACTGATCAGTTGCAGTGCATGGCTTTGAAACATATGAGCTCAATCAATAGCTGACGAAAAGCAAATCTTAGTGATGGGGAAACACCAGTTTCAACCCTTGGATTTATTACTATACTGTAACTGTCACGTTTTAGCATACCAGTCCTCATAGGTGCCGGAAGCTGTTGAAGACTGGGGGGGCAGAGGGCAAGAGGGCAAGAGGGACACTTAGTGATTTAAAAAGGGTACATTTTTAAAGGGTATTTACTACTATTACAGGAACATCATCATGATGCAAGCTGAGTTTCATTAGGGATAATTGCATGTAAATTTCTTACTGAATTAGAAATGAAGCCAACCTGTCTTGCTATGAGTTCGTATGTATTAAAGAAGCAAAGGCAGTCCTGTTAAATCAAGCATGCTGTTCTGAAGTGCGTTACTGTTTTCTGTACAACTGATCAGTGGAGAGGAATTAGCGGACAAAAATACTTGATCCACATAGAGAGAACTGCAATAGCTTTGTAAGCAGGGATGCAATGGATCTATTTCTGACTACAGTACTGACAACATACCATACACTTTCTATTGTGCAGCTGTAAATATGCAGGTTGTAGTACTGCTAAAGCTTGTGTGTTTCCTACTTCATAATAAAGTTTACAGTGGGCTGCCAGGACTGTGGTCAGAAGTAGACAAACACAAAGTCCCATCTTATATTTTTACTTGGCATGCAGTAACAAAAGTGAGGGAAAATGCTGTGTCTGAGTTTGGAGTCTAAGAAGCAATAATGAAATAAAATGTAACGCAGGTTTGTACAAGTCAGCCATCATATATTGAGGTAAAAAGTGTCTCAGCAGAAAGTACAGTTTTGTACCTACCATAAATGTAGATGTTCGAGTGTATACCCTGCTGCAGTCATCACACTTGGGTTATCCTGTCGTCAGGCGGTCCCGCAGTCGGCCTGAATTCCAAAGTCTTGGTCCGGCATCGTTTGCTGTTGCTTCTTCCCTGACGTCAGTGCGCCAGGGGTATATAAGAGGCATCCAACGCCATTTTCTTCAGTTTTTCTTGCCCCAGATGTCAGGTGCCCCCCCAAAAGGTGGTCAGTAGATAGTACCAATAATAAAAGTTTAGCACCAACAAAGCATCCCTCCAGCTATAAGCAAATACACCACAAAGGTTGTATCAGATTTTAAGGTATTGAAAGGTTTTAGTTAGGTCAGAGGGGATGGAGGGAGGGTAACCTGGACTGCAGCAGGGTATACACTCAAACATCTACATTTATGGTAGGTACAAAACTGTTCTATGTTCATCATGTTACCCTGCTGCAGTCATCACACTTGGGTAGAATCCCAAAGCTAAGGATGGGAGGTGGAGTCAAACAGGGTTAGAAGAGGCTAGAAGGCCCTGCAAAACTGCAGTGGCGAAGCCAGCTCTAGTCTTAGAGTAAAGTGGTAAGTGATGGTGTTTGGTGAAGGTGTGTACTGAACTCCAAGTTGCAGCTTCCAGAATATCCGTGGTTGGCACCCCCCTGAGGAAGACTTTAGATGTAGCTGCTGCCCTGGTAGAGTGGGGCCTTATGCTAGCAGGAACTGGTTTCCCATGGTGGGTGTAGCAAAAACGTATGCAATGTCCTATCCATTTGGAAATGGTCTGTTTTGAGATAGCCTTTCCTTGTGATGCTGTAGCATAGGATACAAAAAGCTGGTCAGATTTTCTGAAAACCTTAGTTTTATCCAAGTAGTAACAAGTTGCCTGTGCATGTCCAAGGAGTGCAGGAGTCTTTCTCCTTTGTTCTGTGGATTTGGAAAGAAGGTGGGTAAATGGATGGTTTGATTTAGAGCCACACTGGATACCACCTTAGGCATAAAGGAGGGGTTAGTTCGTAGAGAAACTTTGTCTTGATGAAAAATGAGGAAAGGCTGTACTGCCATTAGTGCCTGAAACTCTGAGACTCTTCTGGCTGAAGTTATTGCTAGCTGCAGGGCAGTCTTCCATGATATAAACTTTAAGTCAGCTGAGAAAGCTGGTTCAAAAGGAGGTAGCGTAAGTTTTTCCAGAACAAAATTGAGGTCCCAGGTTGGTGTTGGTGCTCTCCTGGGAGGCCTAATGTTAGAAGTGGATGTGAAAATGAGGGAGGATCCGTGTTGTAGTGAGCTGAAATAGCTGAGGCGTGGATTTTAATAGATGAAAAAGAAAGCCCTTTGTGTAACATCTCAGTTAAATATTGTAGAATCTGAGGTATGTGTGGCTGAAGGGTATTTTGGCCTTTAGCTTGGTTCCAGGCGCAAAACCTTTTCCATTTGTCTGAGTAGGCTTTCCTGGTGCTGGGACTCCTGGCCTCCAGAATAACATCGATAACAGCTTGTGAAAGAGGAGCTGGCTGGTTGCTTAGGTGATTTGCCATGCAACCAAATTTAAGGTTTTGAGCTGGCTGTGTAGAATCTGACTGTCTTGCTGTGTGAGCAGATGAGTAATTTGTGGTAAAATCCATGGTGGGCCCTGGGCCATATTCCTTAATAGTGGGTACCAGTGCTGGCGTGGCTAGTCTGGGGCAATGAGTATCATTCGGGGTTTCTCCATCCTGACTTTCAGCAGCACCTTTGTGAGAAGGGGCAATGGAGGGAAGGCATATACTGTCAGCTTTTTCCAACTGAATGAGAGTGCGTCCACTTTCCAAGCTTGATGGTGAAATGTCCTTGTATAAAATTTTGTTAACTGGTAGTTTTGGGGGCTGGCAAACAGGTCTCTGTCTGGGTGCCCCCATTTTTGAGTTATCATTGCAAATACTTGTGGATCCAGTTTCCACTCGTGGGGATCCATGATGTTTCTGCTTAGGTCGTCTGCCAATGTGTTCTTTATTCCTGGCAGGAATTGAGCTTGTAATTGAACTTGGTTAAGCCAGTGCTGTGTTCCACAAGGTCATTGCTTGCCTGCAGAGAGGGTAGGAGTGTGTACCCCCTTGTTTGTTTATGTACCACATTACTGTGGTGTTGTCTGTCCTTATTGTAAGCTGTCCTGGATGTAAGAGGTCCTTGAAGGCTGTCAGGGCATTCTGTACAGCTAGCATTTCTTTTTGATTGATGTGCAGATTCCTTTGATCTGCAGTCCATATGCCTTGAACGCACCGTCCTGCCATGTGTGCCCCCCAGGCATAGTCCGATGCATCTGTTGTCATAGTTTGCCTGGCTGGGGGTAAGATGAAAGGCTGACCCTTGTTGAGGTGACATGCCTGTGACCACCATAGAAACTCCTGTTGAAGGCAGGGAATGAGAGGTATCATTGTGTCCAAGCTGAGGCTGTGTTGAGTCCATACGCTTTTTAGGTACCATTGTAATTTCCTCATATGCAGTTTTGCAAATGGTATTAGTAGTATGCAAGATGCCATGAAGCCCAAGGCCTGCAAAATTTTTCTTGCATGGAGTTGGGTCTTTGTTGCCATTGTTTTGAAGTATTGAGTCAGCTGTAGTTGTTTGTCTGGCGTCAGGTAAGCCATCTGGGCCATTGTATTCAAGCTGGCACCCAGGAATGTCATATTTTGTGAGGGCACTAGTTTTGATTTTTTTTCGTTTACTGTGTACCCTAGGCAACTTAGAAGGTGTTTTACAAAAGCCAGATGTAAGAGAATGTCCTTGCTTTCTGCTTGGATGAGGCAGTCGTCCAGGTATGGGTATATTTGAATTCCTCTTTGTCTGCAGTATGCAATTACTGGTGCCAGGCATTTTGTGAAGACCCTGGGCGCAGTAGATAAGCCAAACGGCAGTGCATAGAATTGGTAATGGGTTGAACCTGCAATGAAATGAAGGTATCTTCTGCAATTTTGTCTGATAGGGACATGCAGGTATGCCTCCTTGAAATCCAACGTTACTAGCCATGCTTTCTTGCCCAACATGGGAAGAAGCTGCTGTAGTGTTAGCATCTTGAATTTGGGTACTTGCAAGAAGGTGTTTAGAATTGAAAGGTCCAGAATGGGTCTCTAAGCATTGTCCTTTCTGGGGACTAGAAAGAGCCTTGAGTAAAATCCTTGGCCTTGCTCCTGTGTAGGTACCAGTTGAATGGCTCTCATGTCCATGAGAGCTGTAATTTGTTTTTGTGCCTCTGCCTATTGATTTGGTGGCAGGTTTGGCATTCCTTTTTATCCTTGGCATGGTGTGGAAATGGAATCTTTATCCTTGTGAGATAATGTCTAGGACCCATTTGTCCCTTGTGACAATGCGCCAGTTGTCTGTAAAAAGTTTTAATTTTCCTCCCAAGGGAGCTGCCAAGAGAGTTTTGCTTGGCTGTTTGATGTTTAAGTCATTGTGTTTGCCTTCTAGTAGTTTGGGACCCGTCTTCTCCTCCCTTCTGTGTTGCAGTTCCCCATTGTCGAGGTTTGTAAGGGATTTGTGCTTGTCCTCTGCCCCTTGGGTGCCTGTATTTACCCCTCTATGGTCTGTCAGAAGCTGGAAAGGACCAATTTTTTGTTGGCCAATTTCTGCTGAAGTGTGGGGGCTGAACCTGTAAGAAATCTTTGACTGTCTGCATAGATTTTGCCTTATCCTCCATTTTCTTTAAAACCTCTTCTGCTTTAACCTCAAATAGGACATCCTGCTGTAAGGGTGCATCTAGTAACTTTGCTTTAACATGGTCAGGCAGAGTTTGTTCCTTTAACCAAGCATGCCTACGTATAACAGACCCAGTAACAGCTGCTCTACAGGAAGCTTCCAAGGAATCAAATCCACATTGTAAAGTATGTTTGCCCACCTGTTCAGCTGCATGCAACAGATCCTGCATTTTCTTGAATTCAGACTGTTGAGGGTGAGTGCTCATCTTTTGTTTTATTTGAGAGATTAGGAATTGCTGGTATTTAAGCATGTGAAATTGATAATTTAGTGCTCTCATAGCTAGAGTAGCTGAGGTGTAAACCTTCTTCCCCCACCTATCTAGTGCTCTGGAGTCCCTTTCAGAGGGTACAGGATTTTTAGCCATAGAAGCCTTAGCCCCTTTGGGACCCTGGGAGATTGTCTCTGGATCAGCAACAGGGCTTTTGTAAAGGAATTTGTGTGAGTCAGGCACTCTAGTATCTATCTGGTTTGGCTGGAGCAGGAGGCAGAGAATCTGGATTTAGACTAGATTCTAAGTAAACATCATCCACAATGTCTAAAACTGGGGGGATAGCAAGTGGTCTGTGCTGGGGGAGTAAAAGAAACTCTCTGAGCCTTTTCTTTGAGTCGGAGTAGTCCTGACCTTCACAGTGGAAATGTTCCTTCATGGTATGTAAGGTTTCCCCAAAGGAGTAGTCTTCAGGGGGAGAAGCTGAGGGAATGGAATCCTCAGCATCAGAATCTTCATAAGGGGGAAAGGAGTAATCTTATTCCTCAGAGGAGCCTGAGGAAATAGACACTTGATCAGAGGAGGCATAATCCTCCTCTTGTCTAGGCCTTTTGTCAGGTGGGGGTTGGGAACCCCTGATTAAAGAAATCAAATCTTCAACCATTTTAAGCATCTGTTTCTTAGGCATGGGGCCTTGAACTGGAGACTGAAGTGCAGTCTTTCTTGGTTTTAGAGGAGTCTTAAGCTTAGCATAAGATTTTATGGTGAGAGTATTCGGTCTAAAGACACCTTCTGAAACCGAAGGTGTTTCTACAGCACCGGCTTCTCCTTCTGCAATGTAGTCGGTAGAGCCTAAAGAAAATGGGTGCGTCGGCCTAGAACTCTCAGCCAGAGAATCCGAAGCAGTCTGAGGTTCCAATTCTGCGGTAGCCAGGGGCTGCGTAGGTGCCTCACTGAAAACCGGTGAACCGGCGACAGGCCCAGCCAAGGCCTCGGAGTCTGGCTTGGATTTAGGCTGCCTGTCTCTATCTTTGCGTTTTTTATGCACGCCGGTAGTCGGTTGCTCCGACGGCATAGTGTAATTAAATTTCCTACCGAAGTAGTGTCGTGCGAAATCAAAGCGTCGCTTTATAATTCGCTTATTGAACCTAGCACAAAACCAACAACCAGTGACGTTGTGGTCTGGGCCTAGGCAAGGTATACAATAAGAATGAAAAGCCCTTATGAGGTATTTGCTTCCCACAAGAAATACAATTGTTAACTTTTTCTGGCATCGGTCTGAGGCAAGAAAAGTTTCCCCAATGGGGTACTTAGCTTTATTGAAGACTTCGGATCTGAAATTCGACTTCGAAAATCTCAGGAGTCGGCCGACCGGCACTTGCGAACTGCTTCTGCTTCGGGCACCGCGCGGCAAGAAAGACAGAAGAAAATGGCGTTGGATGCCTCTTATATACCCATGGCGCACTGACGACAGGGAAGAAGCGACAGCAACTGACGCCGGACCAAGATTTTGGAATTCAGGCCGACTCCGGGACCGCCTGACGACAGGATAACCCAAGTGTGATGACTGCAGCAGGGTAACACGATGAACATCTGCAAAACTGTTGCAGGATAATATTACATCGTACAAACTAGAAATGCAAATAAGAGGATTACATCTACATACCACTTACCAGAAGAACTGCAAAACAAGTACTCCACTTATTACATCAGGTTGGATTATACAGCTGGCAGTAATGGACTTCACAGCATAGTATTGTATCACCTGAGAAGTTCAACACTGATGCTTTCACACAGATTTCACAGCACTTAATGAAAGCAGTGATTAGCATAGTAGACATTCAGGGCAATCAAAATCTATATAGTAAATGTAGCAACAATTTTCAATGCAAAGTCGCATCTTATTGAAATACTTTTCAATGAATGTGTTTCTGAATCTGTACCCACCTTTTCCATGCCGTACATCCTGACCAAATCTTACTGTAGCACAATTAAACTATGGCAGTAACAAGCTACACAGAAATCACTTTAGGGTATACTTATGTATTCTTTACCCCAAGGTAAGAGGAGTGGTTCAAACAACTCTTTTTAACCATGACCTGAGCTCACACATTGCAATAGAATAGTAGACAATGAAATATCGTAACAAACTAAGAGTATAAAAGGCATAAAAGACTAAACACTACAGGACTGTATGAAAATGTAGGCTACAAAACAGGGACTGTAGTATGGTATAAATTAATGTATAAAGGGTGATTTGGTATATTGAAAGAAAGCAACAGCTGTATACAGGTTATTTACAATTTACAGTGAGTCAAACATTCTACCAAAGTGAAACTGTTTAAAACATTATACCCAAGTGAAGGTATTTAAATACAATTTGCAGCAAGTCAAAAAGTACTATATCTTGCTCTTTTAAAATGAGTGGCTCTCCACTGAGACAGCTAAAGCTTGTTTCCCTCAAAGGCAATACACAATTATGTGCAGAGCTCATTGTAAATGGAGCTACCTATGCTGAGACAGAAGATATAGCAAGCATACTGGCCAACAAATTCAGCTGCTGCTTTACCCTTCTCTCCCCCTCAACTTTCCCTCAGGAAATATCAAGTATAACTCTTCCTGCTCTCAATAGGGAACAGGTCCTTAATGCTCTCTCTCAGGCCAAGAACTCTGAATCAGTATCTGAATCAGTGGGCCCAGACAGTATCCCAGGATGCCTTATAAACAGTGTGAAACATGACCTTATCAGACCCTCTGGAACTGATATTTAAATATAGGCTGCAAACAGGCTTCATGCCTCATGAATGGAGAACAGCAACAGTCATCCGTCTGCACAGAGGGGGGCCATCTACAGACCCTGGAAACTACATACACAAGTCTGACTAGTCGTATATGTGGAACCATGGAAAGAATTATAATGGAAATGATCAATAATGATATAGTAAACCTCCAGACACTGGACTCGACCCAGTTTGTTTTCATCAATGTCAGCTTATGTCAACTCAAGTGATGGAGTTCTTTGAAAAGGTCACCAAAGACAGGTAAGGGCACAATGGTTCACAGTGCCTATCTTGACATACTCTACAACCATAGAAAACCCAGGACTGTGTCTTGCTTCTTAAACAGGGTTACAGCTTGTCCCTCTGCACTGAAGTCTTGACCTATCCTGTCTCTAATGTAGAAAACTTTTCACTAAGGAAATCCATAACTATGTTATGTCCCCACTTTATAAACATCCACCTTTGCACAAAGACAAAGGCAGAAATCATGAACTACATACACACCTCTCAACTGTACAGATTTTTGCAGAATGTCCAGATTTTTGCCTCATATTTTTTGTCTGTTTTTTCATACAATTGTGTCTTTCTGGCAAATTAGTTCCAAATCATTAAAGATTGACATTGAAAAAAATGACAAGAGATTTGAGTTTTAGACTTCATACCCTTCAGAAAATTCATTCTAATGGAAAACCTGTTATTCTATTAACTTTCTAAGTTTGTAAGACCGATATTTAAATTGTCCTTATTTTTTGGCCTTTGTCACACTATTATTTATGGCAGTTTGGCCAGATTTCCTGCAGAGAGGTTGAGAGCTATCCACACAGCCATTTTGTCTCTCTTGAACACTCTCGTCACTAAGCCCAAGGTTAAGGTAATAAAAAAAATCTATATAAACAAAACAAATGCCAAATTTCCAGTTGCCCCAAAGCAAAGAATTACACTTTACTAATGAGTCACACAGTCACTTACAATGAGATATGGTGTGGAGGACCATGCTTTTATTTTTCCCTCCAAATGTAATAGAGCAGTCAGCAGTGCTGCAGAGCCAGGGGAGCAGGTTCAACAACTACTAGTGTGGGAAAGGACAAGCAAACGCGAGAGTGACTTTAATATACCAGTACCAGCGGAAGTCTCCTTTTTTTTTTTTTGTTTGTTTGTTTTACAGCCAGGCAACCACCAATGGCAATGTGAGAGTTAAAGCAAGCAACTTTGGCATCTTGCATAGCCGTGGTTGGTTGAGCAAACTTGGTTCCCTGGCTCTTAGCAAGCACCAGTAAGATTTTTTATTTATCTCACATTGCCCTGGTTCCCTGGCTCTAAAAAAAACCTATTAGGGTTTAGTTCAGAAGTAAAAACAATACATTTATTCTTCTTGGTGATAACATTTTAAATTAAAGTAGTCGGTGATTGACTGTTTACTACTGTTTAACTTGTTCTGTATCATCCTCAGGATGGTTGATTTATTTATTTTTAATCCCTGGCCTCAGGAGCTAATGACATCTAAATAAAGCAACCAACCTGAGGATGACACTACTTTAACCTGTAGTAAACAGTCATCGAATGATGCTTTCTGGTGCAAAATAGCATTGGGCTGGACAGGCAGGTTTCCAGTCTTTCCTGTCATCCTGCTGTACCTGCTCTCACTGTTTTTTATCAGTCCAAGCAACAAATTTGAATATACTTAGCAATATGCTTGTTTTTCTTGTATACTATTTAAATTGCTTAATTTTAAGGAATGTTCAAACGTGTGCCCGCAAACAAAATTTACAACAAAATAGAACTTGTGGCTCTGGGCTGGCTTTCAGAAACCACAAGAGTGCCAAATGTGGGGCCGTTAAATCTGAGTGGGTGGGGGTAGATCTAAGGGCAAAATCCTAAATAGCAAGCAGTTGAGTGATATGCTTCCTTGTCATCCACCCACCCCATCCCTCCTTTGGGTGTACAATTCATTTTCTGTTATTTTAATATGGGGGGGGTCTGCTACATTCTGATTCATGCTTACTTCTGTTACTAAATTAGTGCAACAACTTATTTGTGCAAGTAGGATAATGGTCCAGGTAACCTACAGCTGGACTGTCAGAGCACTAAATCTGAGGAAAACTGCAGCATTTCTGATAAATTTTTATAACTTGGATTATGCTGACGCAAACCATGCATTCTAATAAACGTGCTTCCTTATCAAAATGACTGACAATTTTCCATCAGTGAGTAAATATAACTGTCAGTTCCTTGTACAATCTAAAGAAGATGAGGTTTTAATAATAAAACTTGTAAGACAAGAGTATAGATGTGTTTTCAGTGAAATTTTTCCAGACTATACCAATTAAATAAATATATTTCTATTGCAGTAAATTGGTTGCTAGTAAATGTCCTGTAGTAGGAATTGTCAGAATATCCCCAAAGTATTTCCTTATTTTTGACACTGCACTCGTGAGTCACAGATCCTTACAGCCAGACATTAGAATTCCATTCATCTCCTTGTAAAGTGCATCATGATGCTAGATCTGTTGCTGTATTAACCTTTTAACTGAGATGAAATTATAGTTTAAAACTGGTCTTGATTTTACAAAATATTTCCCGATCTTGCCTCTTATAAATGCCCTGTCCCTGATAAGTTATGGGTCGTTGCAGTCGCTGACCAATGACAGACATTAGACTTTCATATTTCTCAGTGTAAAAATACACTCTAAAAAGCCTTCCTCTTTTGGCATACAGGAATTTCTATGTCAAGGTACAGACTCGGATTCTCTATGCCCTGCACGGCGTGCATGATTAGTGCAGGAGTTCTAGCAGGCAATATGTCTGCCGTGCGATCCAGGAACAGCCTGCAGGGGCATGCACGAGAGCTCCTGCACTAATCATGGACTAAGCCCTGGTATGCAAATCACCTCGTTTGCAGGAGAAATTCATGCAAATGAGGTGATTTTGCAATCCAGGAAGCTTGCAATAGTTTGTGCAAGACAAGTGCTATCTGCAGAAATGTACTCTTAGTAAAAGAGTACATTTCTGCAAAATCCGAAATGGAGCCATGACAGCTCCAAATAAAGGCTGCAAATCATTGAGGAAGCATGCCAGTGGTCAAGTATAAGGCCATTGGCATTGCAAACAATAAAAAAACAACTTTTAATTTTTTTTTCGCCGATCTCTGCTGTTTAAGCATAGGGCAGCGGCGTGCAAACGGGATCGAGGGGAAAATAATAAAATAAACCTAAAATAAGCATTCTAACTAAAATCAGTATTCTGCCATGCAAGTCAATGTCAGGCAGAAGACAACCTGGCCAGTGAGTAATGGTTGCCAAGAGGGGAGGCTCAGTGTGAGACATGTAACTATGCATTAGCAGGCAATCCTATGCAAATGAGGGGAAGGATAGTGAATCCCAGTTTTCCACAGCATGTGAGGCAGGTCCCAACAGTGTAAGAGTATGAATAGCTGGGCACAAGACTAAGATATAGGTGACATCATGGGGGTGTGTGTATCAGGCATATACTGTAAGTGGATTGGAGCCCTGTGGCTCAGGATTGCTCCTAGCTGAGCATAGCTAAGCTAGGGGTGTGTCTAAACCTGCCTAGCACTCTTTACAAAGCCTAAGCGGGTGTGCGCACCATGCACTGGGTTATAAAGAAAAAAAAAGTAAATCAGGAAATAGCTCTATGCACATTTGCGCACTCTGTTTGCACGGCGCACCCCTGGCCTGAAACAGGAAGGCAATGGGAAGGGAAAACGTCTGTAGGAAGGTAATCAAGGAGAATTAGCTTAGCTGGTAGGTGAAATGTATCAGAATCAGCCAATTACACAGGCAGCAGCCCAGCCCAGCACACCACTATAAACTATGCAAACCCCTTTCCCCTTGTTTTTTTCCCAAACACTCTGCACCACCGGGGAAATTTTACAAAACAAAAGCAAAACAAAAAATGTTAGGGGCTGCTTTTGCTATCATAAACCAGCATATACAAGAGGCTGAGGGTGGTGAGGATGTGAATGCTGCCAACCAACCCACAGTGAGGAGACGGAGAAGAGTGTACAGACCCATGGTAACCTACCAAGGGCTACATGAGCTGGAGATAGTGGAGTGCTATAGGGTGGACAGGGACCTCCTATAGCAAATTGTTGAGCTGTGCGGCCATGCCTCTCACACAGAACTAACAGAGGAGAACCCATCCCAGTGGATACCAAGGTATGTGTAGGCCAAAGAGTACTAGCTACAGGTACCTTCCAGAGGCCAACTGGGGATATGATGGGGATTTCA